>NW_027186455.1:2010557-2199872 GCF_028583685.1 Petaurus breviceps papuanus | reverse complement strand
AACCTGGCATTTGGTTAAGAAGCCCTGAGACTGTCCTGCAGACAGAGAGTGAATACTGTCCACTGGTGAGGGACAGTGCTGTTGTTGCAGGGGTCTGGAGACTGTCCTGCAGACAGAGTGAATACTGTCCACTGGTGAAGGACAGTGCTGTTGTTGCAGGGGTCTGGGAGCCTTTCTGTTGGTTCAGAAGCCCTGAAGAAGGATTTTCTTGTTGTATGTTTACAGAAATCCTGGGAGAGGGCTTTGCTAATGTGTTCAGGGGTTCTAGGACTGTTCTACAGACAGAGGATAAATTCATGAAGGGACTGGCAATGTATCTTATGGCCTTGCTAAGCCTTGTCTCCCCAGGAACTAAGATTGCTGAGAACTTGCCTCGTGTCAAGATGAAGAAAAGACCTCCATTTGGGTATTAAGTGCTGTGTTTAAACTTGATGTAACTCTGGGGTAGATTCAATTGTGATCCAGGGGTGGGGAACTTTTGACCTTATGTTTGGAAACTAATCTCCATTTGAGAAGAGGGACTTTGTGGTGGACTAAATTAAGGTATAGCCTAGGGGTGGAGAAGTATTTAGAACAGAGACTTTGTAATTGATTGAATGATTGGAAGGTCCTGGGGTGGGGTAGTACTTGGAGATTATTTAATCACACTTAGTAAATGCTGTATTTGGAATGATGTCATGTTTTGATCTTCTCTGTTCTTGGTTTGTCACTGAATAAAATGGAGAGCACCTATGCTGGTATTCTGAACCTTGGGAAGTTGCCTTTCTTTTGGCATTATATTACACATTACTATCAAAATGTTTGATCTGATGCTGAGTTGGCTGAATGAGTCACTCAGCTGCTGGGTTAGCTCCTCACAGGGAGCAGCTTGTGTCAGATGGGTTGACTCACTCGACTCCTGAGCTTATTCTTTTGTGTAGCCTCCATTACATCCAGTCTCAGTCTCTGTTTAATATAACCGAAGTCTCCCAGATGGGGTGTTACAGGATTCTTTTTAGATCAAGTTTTATAGTGACATTTCATAAAAGGCAGAAACCCTTAACCAACTATTGGCCTTTCCAGTTCTATTTCCTCAGCACCATAGTTCTAAGGTTTGTCATCTGCCAGGCAGGGATAAGGGGTATGTGCTCTCCTGTTCAGTAATTCTTTCTTATTTAAAGCTGAGTTCTTTCAGTGAGGGACCCCAACCTAACTTATAGGGACAAAAAGATTACATTTCTCAAATTCCTATTTAGTTTTAGGCAAATGAATGTCCAGGAACAAAGGTAATAAGGCAGTCTATATGAATTATTTAAAGCAGTAGACCCCCATCCAAAGTGGACAATTCTTCATTTATAACTGAAAGAACTTTGCCCATTATCTTTGCCATTTATGACCTTTACTTTTGCTGAAATGTTAATAGGGTAAATCTTTGTCCTAGAGAATAGGTGTTCTTTATCTGTTTGGTTTTTATTGTCTTAACATGTATGCCCAACACTTTTGAATGATTTTTGGATCTCACTAAGGCAGGCTTGTAGTAGTACTCCAAGACTTGATACAATAAGCATAGTGTTACCTACAAATATTATTGTTGCTTGTCTCTCATTCTTGAAGAGCACCAATCAGGCATGAGGAGAATGATGTCTTGACTTGCGCATGTATTGGATATAAGTGAGGCAGAGCTGCACAAAGTCATCACCCTCACTCTCTCTTCCAGAGTCACAGAAGTCATAGAGCAAGACAAAGGTCAGGATGACTGGCAATGGTCCAGGATGCAGTGAGTGACCTTGGTTTTTCTAAATTAAGGTTTTTCCCAGGTCTCAGTTTGTCTGAGGCAACACCCATTAAATGACTAAGGGCTAGGTAAGAGTTGAGACAAGATTGTCCAATTTACTATCACAAAGATCTTAGTCTAGGAGGGGAAGATTCTCTGAGTTTCTGGTCAGGACAGAAAAAAATTGCTATTTATGCTCATTCTAAACCACCAAAGCTTAAACAATGAGCCACAGAGGGTTGGATTGGGGATATTATTGGCCATTCAATGGAAGCCATGATGATTTGGCTTTAAAGGAGTAGTGGAGTAACTCCATTTAAAACACAATGGGATTTTTAAAAGTCTGTTTTTTCAGAGCTATATTTCAAGAAATCAAAAGTTAAAACTTCACAGGACAAAAAGTAAATTGTTCCAGCTTTTTGAAAAAAAATGAAGAAGGAGGAGGAGGAATAGTTGGAGTAGAAAGAGGAAGAGGAGGAGGGAGAAGAACAAGAATAAGAAGAAATAACCACATCTCCCAACTTCTGCTCAAATTGGCAGGTTGGGAACCCAGAGGTCAGTTACTAGTGCTCTCAGACAACATGGTGAAGACAGTCAATATAAAGCATTTTACTAAGAACTTGTTTCACTCTCCACAAATAGGAACATAAGGAATACCATTCCATTAATAGGAAATCCAGCTTTCATCAAGCTGGACATCCTGACAGTGGTAACAACTTTGGCTCAGTTAACATGTAATATACCGTAGGAAGCATTTTCTGATGCCAGGTAGGTGGTGTAATAGATGGAATGTTATACTTGAAATTTGTAATATCTGAATTTAAATCCTGCTTCAGACACTTACTAACTGTGTGATGTTGGTCAAGTCATTTAACCTCTCTTAGTCTCAATTTCCTCATCTGGAAAATTGGGAAAATGATAGCATACACATCACAGTATAATTGTGAGGATCCAAGGAACTAGCATATAGAAAGCCTTTTGTCAATCCTAGAGCTCTCCATAAATGCTGGCTGTGAAGTTAGGGCTTACTTCTGCTTCCTCCAAGCATTATTTATATACCTGTCTGTTTATCTAGTTTATCCTTCCCCCATTGGGAGAATAAGCCAGTTGAGAAAAGGTATTGAGTTGTGGCTGTTGCTCTTTGTAATGTTACACATAGTAGATGCTTTGTTAATGCTTATTAGATCAGACTGAGTTGGGCTGCATTTGATTGGTGAGTATATGTCTCTGCTTAATATTAATAACCAGAGGACTGGCAAGGCAAATTATTTTTGTTATTGTGTCTCTTAGCAAATTTTGTACGATCATAACAAATGTATAGGAAATAGTTTATGGCAGGATACTCACTTACATTTTTTCCCATTTTTCAAATGCTTTATTAACTTCTGATTTACATCATTCATTTCCTCCAGATTTTGAGTTACAAATTTTCTCCCATTTTTTCCCCTACCCACCAACCCAAAATAGCAGTCTGACAGGATATCCCCTCCTCCAATCTGCTCTCTCCCATATTTTCTCCCATACCCCTTTTGACTTTTCCAGTAGGGCATGGTGGATCTCTATGCCCCAGTGCCTGTATATCTTATTTCCCAATTACATGTAAAATAATATTAATAATAGTACATATATAATATATATATTTAAACATTTGATTTTAAAACTTTGAATTCCAGATTCATTCCCTTCTTCCCTTGTCACCCACCCTTACTGGGAAGATATGCAGTTCAGTATAGGTTGTACATGTGTAGCTAATGCAAAACAATAAAACAGTAGATATATTGTAAAAGACTGACTATATTTCCCTCCCTCCTATCCCACCTCCCACTTGTTCTATTCTCTACTTTGATCCCTTCCCTTTTCAAAAGTGGGTGCTTCCAACTTCTCTCCCCCTCAGCCTGCCCTCCCTTCCATCATCCCTGTTCTCATCCCCTTCCTCCCCCCTACTGTCCTGGAGGGTGAGATACCCTATTTAGTGTGTATTTCATTCTCTCCCCAAGACAAATTCAATGAGAATAAGGTTGACCCATTCCCTTTTGCCTTCCTATTCTTCCCCTCCATTGTAACCATTTTCCCTTGCCTCTTCTATATGAGATAGTTTACCCCATTCTGTCTCTCCCCATCTCCTCTCATTATATTCCTCTCTCACCTCTTAATTTCACCTTTTAAGTATCATCCCTTCCTATTAAATTGGTCCTGTGCCCTCAATCTATGTATACCTGTAAACATATATACACACATTGACATATGTATTCATATGCCTCATATATAGACATATATATATATATTTATATTCCCTTCAACTATTTTCATACTGAGAAAAGTCCATCAGTTACAATTATTGTTTTTACATGTAGGAATGTTAATAGTTCAACTTTGATAAGTTCCTTATGATTTCTTTTCCCTGTTTACCTTCTCATGCTTCTTTTGCTTCTTGTATCTGGCTGTCAAATTTTCTATTCAACTCTGGCCTTTTCAGCAAGAATGCTTGAAAGTCCTCTATTCCACTGAATGACCATATTATCCCCTGAAACATGATACTCAATTTTGTTGGGTAGGTGATTCTTGGTTTTAATCCCAGCTCCTTTGACCTCCGGAATATCATATTCCAAGCCCTTTGATCCCTCAGTATAGAAGCTGCCAGGTCCTGGGTTATCCTGATTGTGTTTCCACAATATTCAAATTGTTTCTTCCTGGCTGCTTGTAATATTCTCTACTTGATCTGGGAATTCTGGAACCTGGGTATAATATTCCTCGGAGTTTTCTTTTTGGGGTCTTTTCCAGGAGGTGATCGGTTGATTCTTTCAACCTCTATTTTGCCCTCTGGTTCAAAAACATCAGGGCAATTTTCTTTGAGAATTTCATGGAGGATGATTTCTAGGTTCTTACTTTGATCATGGCTTTCAGGTAGTCCAATAATTTTTAAATTCTCTCTCCTGGATCTATTTTCCAGGTCAGTGGTTTTTCCCATGAGATATTTCACATTGCCTTCTTTTCTTTCATTTGTTTGGATCTGTTTAACAGCATCTTGATTTCTCATAAAGTCATTAGCTTCCATTTGCTCCAATCTAATTCTGAAGCAATGATTCTCCTCATTCAGCTTTTGAGATTCTTCTTCCATCTGGCAAATTTGGCTTTTTAAGGCATTCTTCTCCTCATTGCCTTTTTGAGCCTCTTTTGCCAGTTGAGTTAGTCTGTTTTTTAAGGTTTTTTCTCATTCAGGCTGTTGACTCTCATTTCATAATTTTCTTGCATTGTTCTCATTTCTCTTCCCAATTTTTCCTCCACTTCTCTTATCTGCTTCTTAAGGTCCTCTATGGCCTGTAACCAGCTCACATTTTCCTTCGAAACTTTTGGTACAGGAGTTCTGACTTCACTGTCTTCCTCCTGTTCCATGCTTTGTTCTTTTTTGTCCTCAAAATAGGAGTCTAATGTTGGAATCTTCTGTCTGCTTTGTTTCCTTTGCCTGCATGTTGCCCCTAAGTCACTTGACCCCTGGGCTTTTTGCCACAGTAGGACTCTGCCACCAGACAGGGGAGCTTTCGTCCCAAACGCTTGGGTTTTCTTAGCTGCTGGAGGTATTAGTTGGGTGCCCTTGCTGAAGCCTCCACATGCTCTGGCAAGCTGGACACATGCCCCAGGACCTCCACCCTAGACTGCAATCCAGATCCAATCAGGTGAAAGCAAGAGTGATTACCCTATCAGACTGGTCACTTGGTCCCCCTACACTCTGTAGGCCAAGAGCTGAAGCTGCCACGTGGTGTTGGCTGGCTGTGCTGGGTGGCTCAGCAGCTTCTCACGTCGGGGGCAAAAGCTGAGGCACTCCCACTTACTGGGTCCCAAAGTCCAGACTGCACTGACCTCTCACTTTGTCCTTTGCATCTATGTGTTGATAATTCTGGAAATGGCCACAGCTGCTGCTCACCTGGAGACCCTCCAGCCAGCAGCTGGTCAGACCTGCCCTGGGGCTAAAACCTACTGCTCACAAGGCTCCCAGAGCTCTGTGCTGGCCAATTCCTGCTGGCCTGCTGGGCTGTCCTCAGCGGGAGGTTAGCTTCTCTGTGTCATTTTGTGGGTTCTGCAGCTTCAAAGTTTGTTCAGAGTCCCCTTTTTACATTGATTGGGGAAGGTGGAAGCCAGAGCCTCTTGGAGGTCCTGCTTCTACTCTGCCATCTTGACTCTGCCCAGGATATCACTTATTAAAAAATAATCAAGAAACAATAATTATAAAGGAATCTACTTATTTTTCATCAATTTTAATACTCTAAAGATGTGGTCTACCATGATCATGGATGCCCTCAACACATAGATTATTCTCAAAAAATTTTCTAAAGATGAGAAAGTAGCCATATGAGTTAGTGGTTATTGATTACTTCTCAAATTACCTTTTATATAGTAATAATATTTGTGACTTTTTCCCAGTTATTTGATATTTTGTTCTTGTGATATCTTGATAATAAATATTATTCAATGTCCTCAAAATTGTGTCATTTCCAACATGGGTTTCCTCTGAGTAGACTTCTATTTTCTTATATAGAACATCAGGGACTGTGATATTTGAGTACAAACAAAATAGTTCTATTGTCCCTATGGAGAAAACTGTTTTAGAAATGTTCACAGATCTTTTCCATTTTTAGTCTGTCTCTTATCCTTCCATTTTCACCCTTATGTGAAACTTTCACAGAATTACCAACACTTCAGGGTTGGAAGGGACTTTACTTCCCCATCTATTCCAACCCTTACACCCAAAAGAATCAGTTCTACAACATATGTTCCCATTCAGTCTTTATATAAAAACCTCAGATAATGGGGAACCCATCCTATCTTGGGATAGCTATAATTGTTAGTTTTTTTCCTTTTCTAAAGCCTAAATTTGTCTCTATAGTTTCAGTCTATTTCTCTTGGTTTTATCTTCTGGGGTCAAGGAGAGTAACTCTAACCCCTTTTCCATATGACAGATCTTAAAATATTTGAAGATCACTATTATGACTGAGCAAGTCACTTAACCTCTGATTACCTCAGTTTCTTCAACTGTGAAATGAAGATAATAATAGCACCTATCTTATAGGGTTTGGGGAAGATCAAATGAAATATTATTTACAAAGGGCTTAGTATGGCATCTGGCATATAGTGCTATATAAATGCTTGTTCCCTTCCCTTCCTCCCCTACTTCCTGACTAAGCCTTCTTTTCTCTAGACTAAACATCTTCAGTTCTTCCAACCAATCTTCCAATAGCATGAAAATAAAATCTTTGAACGAATGAATAAAAAGACATTTATTAAACTCCTATTGTGTGTTAGTCACTGAACTTATAACTAGGCTATTTACTCACAAAAGTGAGACAGTCTCTACTCTCAAGTAGCTTATGTAGAAGGGAGACAACACATATAGGGGAATGATGACCAGAAAAGGGAATCTTGGTCTGAGACGTCACAGGGATTGTGAGTAGAGCTATAAAGCCATCAATTATCACAGTACATTGATTCAATTACTATTCCTAGATCAAGGTGTGGAAAAAGGAAAGGAAAAGAAACTGATAAGTATGGAGCAGGAAGTCAGACAGTAATTCTTGTGATAGAGCCTAGTTTCCTGGGGGGTGGTTGGATATGGGTGTGATTTGCACTCATTCCCCCACCAATCAGGGTAGCTCCTCTCCATAGTCATTTCTCTGGCTGGGTACAGCAATGCAAAGAGGATTGAACTCCAGAACTGGGCTCAAATATGGGCTCTGCCTGTTACTATCTATGTGACCTTGGGCAGATACATCATTGAATCTCCTGAGCCTTAGTTTCCTCATCTGTGAAATGTGAGATTTGGATTAGATGACTTCAAGGTCATTTCCAATACTGGACTATGATCCCTGTAGTTCTTTTCCTCCACCACTGTATTAACCAGCAATACTTCTTATCAGATGGTACAGTGGATAAAGTACTGGCCTTCAAGTCAGGAAGACCTGAGCTCAGATCTAGTCTCAAACACTACTAGTTGTGTGACCTATGGCAAGACATTTAACCTTTGAATGCCTTAGTTTCTTCATCTGTAAAATGGGTCTAAAAATAACACTTGCCTCCCGGGGTTGTTATGAGATAATGAGATGATATTTGTGACATATTTAGCACAGTGCCTGGTTTATATTAGGCCCTTAATAAATGCATGTTAATTTTTAAAAATCTGTTCTTCATCATATTTTGCAAGTGGGTTTATATTTTAAACCAACATTTCCCTTGGCTGCCACATTCTCTCTCTTGGCAAAGGGATGAAGTATTTGCTGGCTGAGGTGTCTTCGTGGTTCTTTTGGCCTCTTTAATGTGGTTATTGTTTTACATCAATTAAACTTCTGCATGAAATTGTTGATAGCCCATGTTGATATGCATTTCACCATCCATTCTCCATTTTTAGGAATAAAATTCCCACAAGCTTGTTTAAATAGATCATAGGATCATAGATCTGAGTCTGGAAGGGACCTTCTGGGCCATTAGTTGAATGTCCTTATCTGTAAAATTAGGAAATTGAGATGGAGGGAGATTAAGTGAGTTGTTTGCCCAAGGTCACACAGGTAGTAGGCATCAGAAGATTTGTACTCAGGGATATGAGTCTACCTGACTCCAGGCCTGGCACTCTATTCACTGTACCACCTAGCTACCTTATCCCCCTGTTTGAAGTTATTTTAATTACATGCAGACCTTCTCATCTTGTCCTTTTGTTTAAGTTGGTATTGACTTTAACAAGTCAATCATCTCACAATACACAGACCACTTTGAAAATGACTCTCATACCAGTAATGACTCTTTTCTTGTCAATTTCTTTGTTTATTACATTAATCAATGCTCATTATATCCAGCACCTTTGCATTTTCTTAAAGAAAGTTTTTTGTTATGCAATATAGGTATAAAGCATCTAGGAAACCATTGGTATCTTTGATTTCTTGATCCTGAACCATATTTTAAAATATTCTCCTGATATCCAATTTTGAACTGAAGCCACCAAGTACTGATGTATATGATGATTCAAGTTAGAGCACAGTTTTGAATTAATGTAATTTCTCTTGTTCCTTATTCTCCACAGCAGATTACATAGCTATTGGTATATAACTCACATTTCACTTCATGATGGCATTTTGCTTATACTTTGATGAGGACTGCAAAGTGAGAAAACAAAGTATGTTATGAAATGACTAACACTTTTAAATGTTCATCCAAAGAGAACCTATGAGCCTTTCTGACATTTAGCTCCAATTTCTTTATATCTCCTGGTTCTGTTTATAGTGAAAATGCCCATATGGATTAATTCAGTTTATTTACTAGTATGTTGAGTCATTGGGGATTGGTCATGGATCTTCCATTTGGAAAACCAAAAATCAAGTTAATTTTAATAGGATATTTAAAAATTCTTTGATTCTTGTACCTTTGTATCCTTTTCCATCATCCTGATATGTTCATTGCAGAAAAAGAAAGGGATTACACAAGACAGAGGGACATTTTGCATTTTTCATTGTTTCATGGGTTGCTATGGATAGAGAAATCACCATGTGTATAGCAAGTCAGTCTACTGAAGATGAGTTTTCCTACACCTAGTTAGGATTGCTCTGAGCCATCAGATCTGGTACATCCTTCAGACTGTCCTCAAAGACTTTTTTTCAGCATAGTGAATCTGCCAAAGTTATATTCTTCTGGTATAGTCTTTGAAAATCTGGGGTCCATGATGGACTCATACGAAAAATGCTATCCATATCCAGAGAAAGAACTGATGGAGTCTGGATGCACATCAAAGCATACTATTTTTGCTTTCTTTATGTTTTTTTTTCTTCTTTTGGTCTGTTTCTTCTTTCACAACATGACTAATATGGAAATATGTTTTGCATGACTACACATATCTAACCTATATCAAATTGCCTACTGTCTCAGGGAGTGGGAAAAGGAGGAAGAAAGGGAGAAAATTTGGAACTCGAAATTTTTAGAAAGTGAATGTCAAAATTTTTCTTTATATGTAATTGGAAAAAATAAATATTATTTAAAAACAAACAAACAAAAAATAAAACATAGATTCTATTTAGATGCTGCAGTAAAGCCTCAGAAAGGTACAGATCATGGCAGAAGAAAAATTTCCATTTAGCAGCTTCTTGCTGGTAGTGCTGTTCCTTATACAACTTGTCTTTGATGCCACTCAAAGAATTCATTACCTGTAGAAAATGAAGCAAATTGCCTTCCCTCTTGGCTTTACTTTCTTCATTTGTAAATGAGTGGGTTGGAACAAATTCAGGAGTTGGCAAACTCCTGCTCACAGGTCCTCTGACTGTTTTTGTGAGGCATGTGAACTAAGAATGGTTTTTACATTTTTAATAAAGTTTTATTACATTTTAAAATGTAAAGACCATCCTTATCTGGAGATTAATATTTACAATCCTTGTACTAAGTGATCCCTAGAACATGCCTTCTGTGTTCTATGATTGTAAGGTTCTTCTCCACCATAACATCCTCAGATTCTAAGGTCCCTGCCACCTCAACCACAATCTAACATTCATTTGTTGAGTATCTATAGTGTGCAGAACCCTATGCTGAGTGTTAAGGTCAAAAGGTTAAAAAGAGATTACAATCTAATAGGGGGAATTCACAAATAAGCATGGATAATAAATACAAGGTGCTATAGAATATGATTAGTAAGGAAGGACTAGACAAAATGCCCTAAAAATTGTGAGGAGGCAGAGATCTGTTTGATCTTGAGAAATCAAGGAAGGCTTTATGGAGGGACTGTCACTGAAGCTGGCTGGGCAGGAAGAGAGGGGCTGGCTTCCAGAGTCCCTTCCAGCAATATCAATCCATGACTCCATTTAAGCAATGTAATCCCGTAGTTCTATGCATTTATAAGTTAATACAAGGGACACTATGGGGGTGCAGTGGACAGAATGCCTTCATGAACTCAGATCTAGCCTCAGACACTTACTAGCTGTGTGACCCTGGGCAAGTCACTTATCTCTCAGTTTGTAAGCTGTTTGCCTGAGTTTCTTCATCTGTAAAATGAGCTAGAGAAGGAAATGGCAAACCACTCCAGTATCCTTGCCAAGAAAACCACAAATGGGGTCATGGAGAGTTGGACATGACTGAAGAACGACTAAACAACAACAAAACTAATGTAAAGATGAAGCAAGGCAGTCATAATTCTCATTACCCTACTGGTACATAAAGGCATATTTGTATGTTTGCTTGCATAATTATTTTGACAAATGGAGCAATTTGGAATATCTCTTGACTTTGGATTGGAAATCTTATTGGAGGGACTGATCTTGACTTCCAAGCATGTCCTTTCCAACTTTTATGGGGTTAAAAAGGACCCTAGAAACTAGAAGATGACAGATCCAGGCAAGAAGAAAGAAGGGACTTGAGAACTGAGCATTAAAGAGAACAGCTACAGAGAGAGACAAACCATGAGAGCCTAGTCAGAAGATCTGAACTAATCTCCTTTTATGATATAGCAGAAATAGCAGCATCAGGGACATACGACTCTGGAGTTGTAAGAGCCAACACCAAGAATGGAGAAGATCCAGGGACCTCTTCCTCCTCATTTCTGACAAAGCCATTGTTCCTACCTTCTGGTGAGCCAGGTGGGCAGATATATTGATAGTTTATCTGCTGCATACATATAAGATTGTGTACAATCTAGAACTCATTCATCTATTCTAAGATGTTATTGGTTAGCAGAAATGCTAAGGTGTTTGTGTGTTTTATTTAAGTATTCAGAATAGAGAGGCTAAGAGGAAAACATTCTTTGTTCTAGGACCAGGATTTTTGACCTGTTTTTGTTTCATGGACCTCTTTGACAGTCTGATGAAGCCTATGGGCCTCTTCTCAAAATGATGTTTTTAAATGCATAAAAATACATGAAAATGCATAAAATACATCCTATATATTTTAATGGGATCACAGAGGAAATCAGTTACACTGAAATAGCTATCAATTTTTTTTTTTAGTTTGCAGACCCCAGGTGAAGATCTTCTGCCCATCAGAAGCTTATCTAGGTGTTTAGAGTTGTCAGAATAATATTAGTCTGTTTAAGTCTTGCATATGAAATTGGGATTGAACTACTCCTAGAAATAAATTAAAAGCCATTGAGAGTGGCAACTTGCAAAGGAGAGGCTCCTGGGTAGCTTACTTTCATTTTCAAACCAGTGGCCATCATTCTTGAAGGACTGAATTTGAGAGGAAAACCACTCTTTTCAAGGAGGAGGGAGCTGAAAGGACCCACACGTCCCCAGAACACTGATAGTTCAGCCTTCCTTGCTCACTAATGCCACCTACTGCCTACCTCTAAAAGTATATTGCTGGAAGAGTTGGGCATTATTTGGGATGGAGGTGGGGGTTGCGGGTGGTAGAGTGGGAGGGAAGCATTTGTTGTTGAACATTGAGGAAAAAGCACAAAACTGATTACTTTAAAAAAAAGCTTTTATTAATGTTTTGGATTTTTTCCCCATTGCCATAATTGCCCCCCCTCCCCCCATGACCTTCTTCCCAGGGAGCCATCTCATATAATAAATATTTTAAAGACAAAAGGAAAAAAGTTATGTTGTCTTTTAAAAACACATCACTGATCAATATATCAAAAAAAGTTTGAAGAGACACAATATGTAATGTGCCCCATCCATGGACCTCCCACCTCTGCAAAGGATATTTTCTCATATCTTTTTCTGAGTTATATTTATTTTTTATAATTTTACAATATTTGCATTTAATTACTCTCTCTCTCTCTCTCTCTCTCTCTCTCTGGGGAGGTGGTTTTATTCTTTCCATTTATATTTTAGTCATTGTGTATATTCTTTTCTTGACTTTGTTTACCTGAGTAAAACTTGTTTACCAATGAGTTCATGCAGACCTTTCCAAGCTTGTCTGTATTCATCATAATTGTTATTTTTTACAATTTAGTAGTGTTCCATTGGCAGCTAGGTGGATCAGTGTGTAGAACTCTGGATCTGGAGTCAGGAAGACCTGAACTCAATTTAAGCCTGAGACGTGTATTAGCTATGTGACCCTGGGCAAGTCACTTAACTTCTATTTTCCTAATCCACCAGAGAAGGAAATGGCAAACCACTACGGTATCTTTGCCAAGAAAACACCATGGACAGTATGGCCCACATGGACTTCATGTAACCTACATGGGGTCACAAAGAGTTGGACACACTGCGTAACCAAACAACACAAATGACAAAACGTTCAATGACACATACCACTGTTTGTTTAGCAATTCCCCAATTGATGGGCATCAACTTTACTTTTAATTCTTTGCTATCATTAAAAAAAAATGCTGCTCTAAATATATTTTAGTGTATAAGGGGACATCCACTTTTTTAGACTGGAAACCAAAGAGCTATTGTTGAATTTATTAATCAACCACAACCTGTCAGAGAGCCTTCCTGCCTCCAGGTTCCAGACTTATCTTGGGTATAGCCAGAACCTTGTTTGATGGGGACCAAGGACTTTTTCTTTCTTATTTTTATTAATTAGAGGATAATGGAACTTAAGACACTTTTCTAAGGTCACATAGCCAGTAGATATCTGAGGCAGGATTTGAACTCAGGTCTTTTTGACTTCATGTCCAATGCCTTATCCACTACACTGTGCTGCCTCTCCACCAGGAACTTTTGAAAAAGTAACAAAGATTTACAGCTAATACTTTTAGGTTGTCGTCAAGCTTAGGTTTTCCCTTACCTTTGTGAAAATTAAATCAAAATTTAACAGTGCCACCATTGTGGTTTACACATAATCAAGCATGCTAACTAATAATCTTTAATATCCACTGCTGACAGGATGGAATTAACTGTGTTTTCCCCCCTACTTCAGCTTTCATTTTCTTTTCCCCTTCCCCCGTGGTGTAAACTGGTGTTTAATCTGATCTTGCTATTGTTTGGGCTATATTAAATAGATTGAAAAGAGAGTACTAAGTCAAAAAATAAGTCTGGGTGAGACCTTAACTAACAATGTTTACACAAGTTAAAGATGCCTTTTGTTAAAGCCCTACAAATACTGGCCAGCAAAAGTCTCCCATTCACAAAAGAATCAATACAGAATTATAGTTAAGCCCTGTAATCATTATCCTCATTAGGAGAAACCGGAGTATGGTTGGGATGAATTCAGTTATAAACTCTCCTAATACTGTACATTCTCAGGAAGTATATTATATATGTAATTTAATAATCCTGGAAACAAATACCACATTCTTTTTGTCTTGGGCCCAAACTCTATTAAAAGGGGAGGTAATTCTTGTCCCAGAGAGAGAAGATGGATTGTGCTTCTCAATTTGGCAGGGGCCTTGAAAGTCAAAATACAGCTACAGGGCAGTGAAAGCATGGTAACTTGCTAGACAAGCAAACCCTCTGCATTTAGATGATCCAGGTGGGCTTTGGAGGGATGTTAACTTCTTTTGAAAGGCTGCACACTTTAGCAGAATAGACATCAGACTATGGTCAAAAGCCTGGGATTTGAGTCTTTTTTCTTGCCAAGTGAACTTGGGCAACTTAGTTTGGGTCTCTTTTGGGCTCTGAGGTCAGTGCCCTCCTTTGTAGGATCCTGAAACTGCCTTTTCTTTCTGTCTAGTTGGTCCATATCTGTATCTTTCAATCCTCAAGACAGTTTCTGCTTGTCAGGCACTGATGTCCTGGAAACACTGCTACTGAGCCCCAATCACTAGTAGGACCTCCGATGGCTCAGATGGATCTCCTGAATTTATGTAGTTGCTGGACAGAGGAAGATTGAGTCTATCATAGGTTGTAGCAGTGACTGATGACAGAAGTAGAGGGCCATGACAACTACCCTTCCTGACAGAGAGAAATGCTGACTTTGAATGCAAAACTCAGCAAACTGGCTACACCTGCTCAAAGAGAACATCATGAGGATTTTACATAGGGAGGAAAAGATAATAGTTTGGGAGTTTAGTTTACATTTGTATTAGCACAACGCCAGAACATAGTAAGTGCTGAATAAATGCTTTATCCATCTTGATCTATGTTTGAGAACAGAATTTGGATGTCTAACCCACAGTTTAAAATATATAAATGATAAACTCAGTGGAAGATGGAATATATCCAGAAAGGTTTGGTTGAAAAAACATGCATTTTCCCGGTGGTACCCCCTCTGGAGCATCTCCCCAACTTGTGCTTATCCTCATATTTTTGGTCCCCAAAGGGTGACTGCTACCTGAGGTTTGTAGGGATAGTCCCTGTTATACTATTCTACTAGTACTGCTTATATGACCTTGATGTCTCTGACGTCTGGCCAAGCCCTAAGCACTCCACAGCCCCTGCTGTAGCCACCATCGTGGCCATTGGAAGAAATTATTCTCATCCACCAGTTCCTCTGGAAAAGTCTTCACATGTTTGGGGGAGACATTCCCCTAACTCCTCAACACATTTCAGGTTTGTCAGTTACCCTCAACCTGGTTTAGCCTACTTATTGAGATAGAGCAGTTTACTAGGGTATGACCACTGCACATGCTGCAGCTTTTTGGAGTCACAGGTAAGAGTTGAGAGTCAACTGGACACCAAAGATGGATAAACGTTCCTGAAAATGGCTCCAGAAGCCCTCATACCAAAGGTAGTAGCTCTCCCTGAACACCCCACATACCCTGGTTCTCCTAGATAGCTATGTCAGGAATGCTTCCCTTCCCTTCCAACTCTCCAACTATTTACAATCTTATCAGTGGTGCTGCTGACACAAGTACCCTTACACTTTCCTCCTTTTGGGAATTGTGAATCTTGACCACATCAACTTTGACATTGTTCCTGGATAGGGTATGTCAATATACTCCCCTACATACTGGGAACTTTCTGATCAAAGTCCCTTAACCTGGCCACCACTTTGAATAGTATTCCTTCTAATAAGCTTCTTGGGATTAGGAATTACCTTTGCTTTTTGCATTCATATTCCCAAGCACTTAGCTTTTTGCTTGTTATATAGAATGTGCTTAATAAAAGTTTTTCATTTGTTCATTCATTCATTGTAAGAAAATTCCTTAACATTTTGAGACTATATTTACAGTCTGAACTCTTTCTTACCACATAAGTTGGGGTGGGAAGGGAAACTACAATGAAGGGAGCTTTAAAGTGATAAGGAAAGGGAAAGAAGAAAATTGATTGTTTCTGTCAACCAATCTAGATAGAACAGCTAAAATATAGGAAGATTAAATCACGAGATAGAATTTCAAGAATAAAAACTATGATCTCAGATATTTATAAACAAATTCACAAAATGTGGGAGGTAGCAAAGTTGAACTAAATATCCTAACATATCGAGCTAAATTTGACTTCTTAGTCTTCAATTTGGTAGGATGAGACTCATGATTATGGCTCTGAATGAGTATGGCTTTCAAAGGGAACCAGACAGGCAAAAGAATAGGACACAGTAATATACATTTCGAACGTATTCTTCATATGAGGGAAAGCCAGAAACTAGAGAAAAAGGAACTCTCTGATGGAGATTTGATGGAAAGAATTTGGTTGAAATTGAACAGAGGCACAAACAGAAGCAGTGTTGTCATCAGAATATACTATAGACCACCTAGGCAGCAGGAGTAAATAGATGAGGAATTTTGAAAACCTCACAAACCTGGCATAGAGCATGATATATTAGTGATAGGGGACTTCAATGATCTGAACATCTGCTATAGTTTTCTCTCTGCCAAAAGCAGAGCTGTTAATGATTTCTTGGCTTGCTTTTACAATAAAATGACAATTATATTATGAAGGCAAGCCAAGAAGGCATGCTTTAAAAGGTAGAGGAAACAATGAGGAAAACTGAAGTTGATTCTAACAAACAGAGGGATAAATGGTTCTGGAAATAGAAGAGGATCATTGGCAGGAGTACAGAAGTGACCATTTCATGTTAATATTGTGATAGAAAAGGAAAGGAAAGCCAGGTACATGTAGTCTAATGGGAAAACTTGGTTTCTTAGATGTTGAAGGACTCAAGGAAAGGATCAATCTTGGTATCAGAGAAAGGAAGGTGAAATATATTTGCATTTTCTTGGTACAGAGGTGGAAGACTAAGGGTGTGCTGATAAATATTTTAACAACTGGCTCTCTAAAAAGTTTCACTTTGGGGCAGCTAGGTGGTGCAGTGAATAGAGCACCAGCCCTGGAGTCAGGAGGACCTGAGTTCAAATCTGGCCTCAGACACTTGACACACTTACTAGCTGTATGATCTTTAGCAAGTCACTTAATCTCAATTGGCTTGCCTTCCCCTTTCCAAAAAAAAGTTTCATCTTTAAAGTTTTAATCTGCATTATGAACATTTTCTCCATCACTTGCTTAAGTCTAGACAATCAGCAAAATAACAAATCAAGTCCTGATTTCTAGTACACACTGATTTCTAAGGTGTAAATATTCTCACTGAAAAATTTAACAATCAGTTGGTTCCTTCAGACCCCTGTCAGGAGAAAATATACTCATTGGATGTGATTGCTTTGTTGATTTGTTCAAGTTTTCTGTCTTACTCAAGGAGAAAGCATTCATGGGGGTTTGGGGGGTGGGAAGGGAGCATTGGAAAATGATTCTGATATTCTCAAAGGTATAAACAAGTGTAACTAGGACTATATTGACCTTCATGGCCTGAAAGCCAAGTATGTTCCCTTTTACCCCTCCTCAGAGTTTTTCAGCACTTTAAGGGATTTCTGAGGTCTCTAGAATTAGAATCTGGTCAAGAACTCAAAAACTTTGTCCTACAACTAAACCTTGTTTATTCTAAGACAGGATCAAGTTGGGTACATGGGGGCAGGAGGAAAACTATCCCCTCAAGAATATTAATAATATACATTGGGACCTCCAAAAACCATCACAAAGAATGAGAGGGCTCTGGATAGATAGATCCCCTTACGGGCTCTTAAATAATGTCAGGTTCTGTGGTTTTCTCATGTACCAAGTATTTTATCTGCATTTCATTAAGAGTTCTTTTTGTAGTCATTGCCATATCATTTAACACTTGGGCCTCTTCCCATCAAGGGAGAAGGTTCTGAGCAAGAACCAGCTCTTCAGGTCTCACCAGGGTACTCCAAGAATAGTCAATCTTGCTTTAATGCACATTAATAATTCTTACACTTACTGAGTTTAGATGACTTTTTGAAAACTTACATTTCTATTGAACCATAATGGGCTTAAACTATCTCCCTAGAAAAAATGCTATTTTTTATATCAATTGTTCTTGTCACTATTGCATTTCTAGCATTTTTAAAATAGAGAATTCTTTTCCATATGAACATCAAATAATCTAATGTTTTCATTGTGCTTGGGTTCCATTTCATATACACAATATTACAAATAGTACATAATTATTCAAAAACAGTTATGCAGCTATCTTAACAATGTTTTTAATAACACTAAATCTTAAAATGGCATCAAGACTCTTGATATAGCTTCTATTTGTAGAATGTAAATAAACCATGAGTGTGGAATTAAGCAAAGACTTTGAAGTAATCAATAAAGGCATGGCAGGCCAGAGGTCTATTCCAACCAAAGTCAGATTCCAGCACCATCAGACTAAAATGTAATTGGGAAATGTTTAACAAAATAAGAAAAAAAAAACACAAAACAATATTGATAATGCTAATTTGTGGCTTTCTAAGTCACCAAAACCCAGCAGGGATCTTCATCTATTTGAGTTGCATACCATTGGTGTAGATTGTACAACCCTTTTTTGCTTCTTGTTCAATAGTTACCCAATCAATAACAAATTACTGTTCTACCCCTCTGAGATTTTTTGGCCATTTCTTTTTGCTCTGCGAACAATAATTGTTTTTGTAAGTGTTTGTAGATATTTTTAGTGATACAAACTGTAAATGAATTGTATAAAGTACATAAACATGTCATTGGTCTCTGTTTGGAGGGGTCAATCATGGATGTTCTCATTTTTCATTACTAGATACATGATGTCTTCTCCTGGTGAAATGCCTCAATTAATAGTATTTCATGTGCTATGATTAAGTTTTTGAGCTAATAATTATGAATCTTATTGAATCTAAATGATATTCAGACTGCTTCGACCCTTTCCAGTTCTACAGAAAAGCTAGAGTTGGTCATCTCCCTTGCCATAACTGTTCTGTCATTCATCATATGAACAATATTCATGCTTTCTGTTTTTCATTTGATCCAACTTGTGTTTTCATTGTGTTGCACTCCTTGAAATCATATGAACAACAAGAAATTTTCACCATATTCCTCCTTTGGGAGTTCTTTCTTGTCTATGATTTCTTTACTTTTCAAGCTTTTGCAGTGAAGTTTTTGATTGATATTTAATTGTTTATTTTGGTCTTTGTGTTGCTTTGACTCTTTGTGTTATCCTAACCTTGTGGTTTTTGCTTCCAATAGATTATTAAGAGAATCTAGAATTTTTTATTTTTTTGTGGGGGGTGGGGAGGGAAGGAGATTTTCCTTTTCAGTAGGTTTCATTTTCATTGCCTTTAATTGGGCACTAGGGTGTTCAGCTTTTACCATGTGTTGTTGTTCAGTTGTGTCTGAATCTTCATAACCCTATTTGGGGCTTTCATGGTAAAGATACTGGAGTGGTTTGCCATTCCTTTCTCCAGCTCATTTTACGGATGAGGAACTGAGGCAAACAGGTTAGGTGATTTGCCCAGGATCACACAGCTAGTAAGTGTCTGAGGGCAGATTTGAACTCACAGAGATGAATCTTGCTGACTTCAGGCCTGGCATTCTATTCACTGTGCCACCTAGCTGCTCCCATGTGTCCCAGCTAAATGTTAATGTACCTTTCCAATATCTTTCTATAGATCTTCAATAGCTCTCAGAAGCCTGGCCTTCAAGATATTATTTTAAAACTCCTTCTACCTTCTTCCTGTGGTCCTTAGTATGGCACAGGCTGCCACACATTATATTGGGTCTAGGTCTTGAAATATTTTTATACTATTTGCAAAATACTATGGGAGAATGTGTTTATTTGTGACAGTTAAAGCAGAAAACAACTGTTTGGAATTAATGTTTTAGTATAATTGTTCTGCTATTTGGAGACATGAAAAGAAACTTAAAAGGGCTTTTCAGAATTCCAGTCTAAGTAGTCCTATCTCCTTTTTTAAAAAAATCCATTTGAGATATCAATATGTGCCCTCTATTGGGCTGTTAGCTATACTTTCTGCAGTTTACCTAAAATGAAAAAAATTAAATGACCTAATATTCTTCAACTTTTCCCTCTTTGGAATTTAGTAGATCTTTGATTTTATCTCTTATTTCATCTAAACTAGACTTAGAAATGAGGTTTTTTTGGAATTTTTTTCTTGCTATCCTGCCTAGGCTGGCAATATATTGTTTGACTTGGAGCTGAGGGCTTCATTGACAAAAATCCTTATGAAACCATGGCTTGCAATTGGAAAGATGTTTCCAATTTTGTTATGACACAGTATTGGCCCCAAACACTGCTTTTCCAGCCAGGAGAACTGGTCAGCTGCAGGCACAGAGCCCAAAGCCATATACCCTGGAGACTAGGTCCAGATCCTCCCTTCTCCAAATAATTCAGATTTTTATACAAAGCTTTAAGGTTTACAAAGCCTTTCCTGACAACTGCCCTGCAAGATAAGCAATCCAAAGTGCTAGTCTTTTCATTTTATAAATGACAAACCATGGTTCTGAAATGCTAAATGACTTAGCTAGGATTACACAGAAAGTAAGTATTAGCATTAAGATATAAACCCAGTTTCCCAACTTGAAGTCAGTGCCCCATGGCTCTGCCTTGTAGAAGACAAGAACTTCATCCAGAGATTACAGGGCTTGGGCATGCTACATTTCCTTTTTCTCAGAGACCTATTTTATTTTCCATTACTCAGAAAGAAAATATGATCTTAAGTAACTCATTTATAACTGTGTGGGCCTCAGTTTTCTCATCTATAGAATGAGTTGGATTAGTGATTTTTAAGCTCCTTTCCAGTTATAACATTAACCTGAGAAGTCATATAGTAATGGCTTTACAATCTTTTTAAATTCAAATCAACACTGGTCATTGAATTTCTCCTATACAAGGCGCTATTCAATATATATATTACTCAAATACTCAAACGACACAAAGACAAAAAGTAACATAGTCCCTTGCCCTCAAGGAGCTTATCATCTATTAGGTTGTATGAGATGTACAGAAATCAGTTTGAGATGGGGTAGAATATGACAAGGGCATCCATCAGAGACCTATAGACAAAGTGCTGTAATAAAGTGTAAGGAGAGATGATTTTCAGCTAGTAGAATTAGGAAGGCAGCTAGGTGGCTCAATGGATAGAGTTCTGGGCCTGGAGTCAGGAAGACCTGAGTTCACATCTGGCCTCAGATATTATGTGACCCTGGGCAAGTCACTTAATCTCTGCCTTAATCCATTAGGGAAGGAAATGGCAAACCACTCCAGTATCTTTGCCAAGAAAAACTCATGGACAGCATTGGTGCACTATGGTCTATGGGGTAACAAAGAGCCAGACACAACTGAATAATAACAGGACAATTAGGGAAGGTGCCATGGAGGCAGTAGCACTATAGAGGATACACCAAGGTACCTTAAGGTGGGATGGGGGCCTTTAATTGATCCTTGATGGAGATTTCCAGCTTTGTCATTCTAGGGTTCTTTGTTTCTGTGAAGTACAAGCTCAGTTAGAGTCAATAATGTGATGCAGCAGCCAGAAAAGCTAACTTGACCTTGGCTATTTTAAGAGGGTTATAGTTTCCAGGAATAGAGAGCTTTTAGTCCCACTGTACTCTGCTCTTTCAGACTCCATATGGAGTATTTCATTCAGTTCTGGGCACCATAGTTCAAAAAGTATGTTGATCAGCTGTAGAGTATTCAGAGGAAAGCAAACAAGATGGTGAAGGACCTTGAATCCATGAATATAAATATCAGTTAAAAGATACATGCATGGTCATCCAAGGGAAGAGAAGGCTCAGGAGTCCATGGCAGCTGCCTTCAAGTATGGGAAAGGTTGTCATGTGGAGGAGGGATTATACCTGGTCTATTTGTCCTCAAAGGGCAAATATCAGGGGTATTAGGCAGAAGATGCAAAGGAATAAATTTAGACTTTATGTCAGGGAGAACTTCCTAACAACTGGAGTTACCCAAAAGTGATTAGATTTCCTCAAGAAGAGGAGGGCTGCCCCTGCTTAGAGATATTTGAGACTGAATAACCACTTGTCTGGTATGGTATAGTGAAAATTACTTTCATGCACAAGTTGGACTAGATGGTCACTGAGGTGTCTTCCAACCTTTAGATCTGGACTGCTGGTACTCTAGTATTCTATGGTTCTGTGACTGACTGATAGCTATTTCTCAAAGTCAAATGAAGCAGCTAAGGGTGGCAGTGGATAGATTGTTAGACTTGGAGTTAGGAAGAACTGAATTCAAATCTTGCTTCAGGTATTTATTCTGTCTGTCCCTGGAGAAATCACCCTGAGGTCTCTCTTAGCCTTCGTGTCCCCTTCTGTAAAATGAGAATAATAAAAGTAACTACTTCAGGGTTGCTATGAGAGGTTTAAAGAGATAACATATGTAAAAAGTTTTGCAAACTTTAAAGCACAGTATAAATAAAAGATATTATTACTATCATCATCAAATCTACCTCCAGAAGATAAAAAGTTGTCACTCCTGGGGATAGTCAGTCAATAAACATTTATTAAGTTCCTACTGTGTGCCAGGCACTGTACTAACTGCTGGATATTAAAAAAGAGACAAAAGATAGCCTTTGCCCCTAAGGAGTTTACAATCCAATGGGGGAGACAGTACCAAACAAAAAAGGACAAACACACCATGTTACAGGATAAATAGAAAATAATTAAAAGGTGGAAGGCACTAGAATTAAGAGTGTTTGGGAAAGGCTTCCTGTAGAAGGTAGGATTTTAGTTGGGACTTAAGGGAAACCAGTGAATGGAGATGAGAAGGGGGAGCACTCCAGGCACGGCAGACAGCCAGAGAAAATGCTCAGAGCTAAGAGATGAGATCTCTTGTTCATGGAACAGCCAGAAAGCCAGTGTCAGTGGATCAAAGATTACTTAGTGATGAGTAAGGTTTAAGAAGACTGAAAAGGTAAGAGAAGACTAGGTTATGAAGGGCTTTGAATGCCAAATAGAAGATTTTATATTTGATCTGGGATATGATAGGGAACCACTGGAGTTACTGAGAGATAAGGTTGGACCTTAGCTTTAGGAAAATCACTCTGGTGGCTGAATGGAGGATGGATTGGAGTGAGGAGATGCTTGAGGCAGGTAGACTAAATGGTAGGCTATTGCAATAATCTGGATATGTGGTAATAATACCACTCTGTACCAGAGTGGTGACAGGATAGAGGAGAAAAGGCAGCATATTCAAGAGATGTTGCAAAGGTGTCATTGACAGTAATGGATTGCATTTGGGAGGCAGGGAATGTTTCCGGTTGTTTATCCTTTGTTCTCAGAGGACCAGTGACATCAGGAGGGTGGTAAGGAGTCCAACCAAAATTGGAAACCTAGAGAATGGAGATCTTGGTGGTATCCTCAACAGTAATAGAGAAGTTTGAAAAGGGGGAAGCTGGGGTGAATTTGAGGGAAACTAGAAAGATCTGATCTACTCCCAACTCAACATATTTCCTTAATGCAGGTGTTACGGGACCTAAAATAGTGTCACTGGTAAGTTATTCCTTTGGGTAAAGGATTATTCCCTCCCTGGGTTCCTTTTATAAGAGTCAGTGTGGTATAAGAGGAAAAGCCCTGTATTAGTGAGTCAGGAGATACCCAAGATTTTTATTTCAGTCCTGTAATTTACTGGTAATATGATATTGTACAGGTCACTTCTCAGAGACTCTGTTTACTCAATTGTACAATAGCTCTAATGATGCCTGCCTTATTTCCATCACAAAGTTGTTATAAGTCTATTGACTGCATATGTCAACATACTTAATAGCAAATTGACATCGGGGTATTATTCTTATTAGTAATATTTATAGTAGAAACGATAATGATGATGTTTGACCACCTCTAGGTGTATGTACATTTTATTAAATCCCTAACATCTTGGGGTGAATTAGAATCACAATATTCATGGGACTGAATTGATCAGATTACTTTTCCTTTTGATAGAAGAGGCTAAAAGCAGCCAGAGAGCTTTGGCATGAGCATGGGATCAGAAAAGGAGGCAACAGTTCCATGTAAAAAGTGCTGTCATTTTACAATTTTTCTGAGGGCTAGCCTTGCCAACCTTCTCACAGAAAATAGAGTCATTTTGTGAAACTGGATTAATGGGGACCCACTTCCTATAATAGTTATACTGAATGCTCTGTCAGCACATTCTTTTCTGACTTATTTGGAAGGCAGAACCAAGTATTTCCCTTTCTTCCCCTTTTTTCCAGTAATCCATTGTGACATGGAAAGAACATTAGAGGAGTCAGAAAACCCTGGGTACTTATGACAATTGTGTACTTATTGGGCAGATCACTGGATATCAATCTTTGACTCTCTTTTTCCTCATCTATAAAGTGGAATTATCAATGTATTTTTCAAAGTATAGTTGTGAGGAAACTGATTTTTAAAAATTAAAAGGATATATATGTATATATCTACATATATGAGATGATGTATGTGTATGTAGTCATTATTCATCCATCAACAAGCATTTATAAAATGCTTATTATTTTCCAAGGACTCTACTTGGTGCTTGGAAAAAAGAAATAAAAGTCCCTGCCCTTATATTGGATGAATGGGAAAGGATTGGAGGTTAAAAGTCATATCTTTTCGTTAGTTCATGTGCTCAGCATACTCTCCCCTCAGTTAAAACCCTCCCAGACCACCCAAGTGAGTCCTTCCTTCTTCGAATTTAAGTAAGCCAGAATGTCTTGGCCTCTTATTTCACAAAACTGTATTATCTTGTTTAGTTTTTGTATTTGTATCCCCAGAACTTATCACAGTGCCCAGTATATAGCAAGACAGGGAAAGAGCAGCATTGGAGCATCTTGGACACAATACTAAAGATAACACCAGTCACTGGTCAGGGTCATCTATAGCAAAGTAGCTAAGAGGTCATAAGCCTCTTGATTTCAAATTGTGCCAGGGCATGAATCCATATAGGGACTCACCCCATAGTCAGTGTTCCCCAGCCTACCTACCCTTCCCTGAGAGTCCTTTCAGAGGAATGATAACAGATCTTTGCTCCTTTGCAAGTCTTCTTCCTCCTTCTGTTAAGACTGAATGGAAATTCCTCTTTACCGTTCTCCAAAGTAATTCAAAATTGCTACCAAGGCAGCTAAGGGATTCTCTTTCTTTCAGGAAGAATTTGCTTTCCCTATAATTAAATAAAGATAGTTTCATTTCTTCCATATCATTAAAAAAAATCTTGATGTTTTGTCCCCCTAAACCCTAAGAAAAGAGTGGTCCAAAACACCCAGGGAGAAGAGACCTCACAATTAATGAAGAACCAAACTGGTTCTCTGGGACATATTGAACCTTTTGGAGAAACAAAAGGCTCAGGCATCTCCATGCAACAAATAAAGTAATCCTATTATTCTATTTATTAATAACACTTATTCTAATAATGGAACATTATTCTGTTTTTATTCTAATAGAATAATAAAAGAATAATGGAATTCCTGGAGAGGGTCAACTTACCTGATAAGGATAGACTGTTTTTCAACTGAGACTATACCTAAAAACAGTCTGTCCTTATCAGGTAAGACTTTTTTGGAGGATAGATCCAAGAAACTACAAGAAAGCTCTTCCTTTTCCTAAAATATCTCTGATTCATCATAGACATTGCTTCTGGGAGATGAGATACCCAACCTTGATAATTAGGAAATATCCTACAAATATATGTATGTGATAAGAAGTGTCAGACAAATTCCTCCATTGATTCCTACCCCTGAGATTACCCTAGAGGAGATCTACTGATTTCCTCCCATGTTAAAAGACCCTCTCTCCCCAGCCAGGAATTAGTATAGATGAAGATCTTGTCTGCTGTATCCCTCAGTGTTCTCTCACACACCAGCCATGTGACTCACAGCTCAGTACAATAGAAGGATATGAACAAATCCCAAACCCTCAGGGTATCCTTCAATATTGAATTATTTAATTAATGGATATTTCTTTCATAGAAGATAGGGCTGACACTGAACCAGGCAAAACAATCCTCCTCCAAAGTCAAGTTCTCATATATGAAAACCATTGGGCTAGTGAAGAAGCCTAAGTATTTGGAGTTAGAACTAGAGATCCTAGCCTCTAGCAAACTCCTAACCTATTCACAAAGGGCCCTAAGACCCCAGAAGCACAGATGAGCATGACCTTTAACAAACACAAAAAAAATAAGTTATGGAGAAAGTAGTTTGTAAGGGAGGGCACTAGTATCTGGGCATTTAGGAAAGGCTTCATGCAGAAGATGGGACTTGAAATGCATCTAGTAGGAAGAGAGGGATGCTGTGAGGCAGAGGTGAAGAAGGGAGTGTTCCAGGAATGGAGGATGGTAAGGGCAGCAGCACAGGAGTCAGAGGTGGAGCTCTGTAGATGAGGAAAAGAGAGGGCCAGTCTGGCCATGTGACATAGTATGGGCAGGGGAGTAATCGCTAGGAAGATAGACTGGGGCTGTGTGGTGAAAGACTTTAAAAGATAAACATAGAAGTTGTATATCATCCTAAAGGCAAGAAGGAGCTCCTGGAATCTGCTAAGTAGCGGAGGGACATGGTCAGATCTGCAATTAAGGAAAACTCCTTTGGCATCAGTGTATAAGATGGATTGGAGAGGTAAGAGGCTTGAGATAGGGAGATGAATTAGAAAGCTACTGCTGTGATCTAGTTAAGTGTAGCAGCAAGCACCTTAGCATATCCAGGATGGCTGCTAGCACAGGTTCTTATATCTGCTTCTCTAAAGGAAAGCAACTCAAAATGGGTTAACAATCTTACTTTACTCAATCAAACATATATCATTTACCTAGTTCAGGGGGAAAAGTCAGCACCCTGGACTTCAGAGAATACAAACAAAACTTACAAGCAGACAAAAATACAGAGAAAATAGCACAATTCAGCAGACAGGGCTTCCAGCTGTCTGACCATTACATACCTAGTTAGTTACCAGAGAGGGAAGCACCAAAAAAAAAAAGCCAGGGGTCTCAATGGCTGCCCAGAGTCTCATCTGGCCAAATTACACAACTCTTCCCAAAGTGAGCCCAAAGCAAAACCTCACATCAGGGTATATATAGCCTTTTTCTGGATCAGAGAATGTCACAACCCTCTTGACCCACTGCTCAATCACAAAATAACAAGGTGTGGGCATTCCTGAAAAAGTAAGCTTCCCACTACAGGCTCCATGTGACCACATTCAGCCTATTAGGGGGCAGAGTATATTTTCAAATCAGGGAAGGTTCTCAGATTCACTTAAGCCTGTCAAGGGGCCAAGGGGCAGGGAAGATCTTCAGATTCCCATTACATTAAGAGGTGATGAAAGCCTGAGCTGAGGTAGAAGCTGACTCTTGTATTTGGCCAGGCAATCACAAGAGGTTCCTTTAGTTCATCATCACCCTTCCCTCACTTCAACCATGAGAACCATAAAGTCACTCAAATCCAATCCTCTTGGCTAATGAGAAACATCCCAGGCCTCCCAGTCCAGTGATCCAGAATCAGAACTGGAACACAGTGAGATAAATACTCATGGAACACAGATACAGGAAAAATACAATAACAGTAAAACTCAGTAGTATCATTGCAATTCAACGATGGCAGTAATGCTAGATCAGAAAGATTCCATGGGGCAGTGGAGATTCCACCAGTCCTCCAAAGTCTTAGACAACAAGGAAGTAGCATGAATGGGTCAAAGCCTAGTCCCCTAGGCAGTTAGGTGGTATAGTAAATAGAACCCTGGACCTCAAGTCAGGAGGACCTGAGTTCAAATCCAGTCTCAGACACTTACTAGTTCTGTGATCTTGGGCAAGTCACTTAACCTCTGTTTGCCTCAGTTTCCTCAAATGTGATACTAAGATAATAATAGTACCTGCCTCCCAAGGTTGTTGTGAGGATCAAGTGAGATAATATCTGTGCAGTGCTATTATCATTGTTCTTATTATTATTTCCAGAAGATGGCTTCCTTACCTCATTAAAAGGAAACTGTCTTGGCCTATGGGCAGGTAGGTGGTATAATGGATAGAAGGCTAGATCTGGAATTAGGAAGACTCATTTTTGTGAGTTCAAATCTTGCTTCAGACACTTTCTAGCTATGCGACCCTGGACAAGTCACATAACACAATTTCCTCATCTATAAAAAGAGCTGGAAATGGCAAACTACTCCAGTATCTTTGCCAAGAAAACTCCAAATGGAGTCATGGAGAGTCTGACATGACTGAAAAATGACAATTACAAAAATCTCAGCCTATGTAAAATGACTAGGTCTTTTTATCACACAGGAAGTGAAGATGTTTATTTTACAGTTGAAGGAGCAAAAACTCGAAGACAAAATGAATGGAAAAGCTTTTATCGCACACATATATGCCAGGCACTATGCTAAGCATTGGGAATATAAAGACCTTTAGAAGTGACAACTTCTCTCAAGGAGATCATATTCTAATAAGGCAATAAAACATTTACAGCTGAGAGATAAAAAAAAAGGAGAGAGTCCCAGGAGGCTTCCTGGATGGAATATGAAACCAAGTCATGACGCATGGTGATTAGAGCCAATCAACAGATAGAGTCGGCTAAGTGGCAAGTTGGCATATACTGTTACCAATCAACTGGGTTGGGATGTTAGACAGGTGCTCCATATATATAAGTGGAGTAAATTCCCCAGTCATTGGGCATAGATTCAGGAAAATCTAGGTATGGAGGTCTGGGTTTCAGGTTCAGCATGGAGGGTATTGGCCCAGGTGGGGAGAAACAAATCAGCAATAGCAACGAGCAGATGGCAAGATGGCCTGAGTAGATGGTAAAGGAGTTGTCCAATGTTACCCAACCAGTAAACAGCAGAACCATGGTCCTCATTTTCTCACGTTTTTAATAATCTTTGTACTGCTCCATACTAGGTTTTTGGAAAATGGGGTTAAAGTAAAGCTTTTGACCCTGTCTGCCAAACAAATTAGAAAAGAATATGCTGATAGAGCATTAACCTTCCTTATCAGAGAGTCAGGGCCTTTAAAAACTAGTGATTTAATAAAACTCAGCTTTTTATTAAAAAATATATTGTCATTACATTAGGTTCAGAACTATCAACAGTACTTGAAATATCTAAACAATTCTGAACACTATTAAATTAGGCCGCTTCAAGTTTTATTATTATTGGCAAGAAAATTACTTTCTGATTGTTATCAACCATAATCAAATATAAAAAATGTTTGGAAAACTGCCTTCCATGGTAGTAAGTTCTTCTTTAAGAGTTGTACAACATGTGACACCAGGTATCAATTTAAATTTCTACTCACGGTAGCTAATAGCATAATAAAGGCCTGTTTGACAGCAGTGGATATGTTTTTACTACATTACTTTCAAATATCAGCAATAAAACTCCACACTATAAATGAGCAAATGTGGTATAGCATTAAAGAACAGAAAATTATGGCCTACTTCCCACACCCTTCTAGCTTATATAAATCTTCTTTTCTAAAATAATTATCCCTTTAGGTACAACCTTACCTATAACTATCTGTCTATATCTATCTGTATGTAACACTGTGACTATGTGCCCATAAAGGATTATTTGTATGAAGTGGCAAGGTCACTTGCAGAATTCTTACTCCTCCTATGCCCCCCCCCCACCTTTGGAATAAAGGTGTCACCAATCTTTTCTAATCATTTCTCTCCTCCCACCAGGTCTGATATATTCTCTAATCATTACAGTCTACCTTGCTAGGAGGAAGGTGTGGAATTTGTGAACATGTATGGAATGGGGAAGGCAATGTGACTCAACATGTCAGCTTAGACCCAACCAACAGAAACTGCTATTGGAAATCCCTTAATGGAAAATCCTGGCTTCAGACTTTTCTTTTAACCCTATCTTGAGAAGTTCATAAAAATACTTAAACAATTAGTCAAATTATTTTTAATTTAGCTTCAGGGTTATTAGATGGAGGAAAGATTCCAAAAATTTCACCAGGGATCTATTTTTTATGTCTCCTTTCTTTCCGGGTACTGCCACTTATTTTCTTATTTATATATAAGGTACTTTCTTATTTCTCACACTAAAGAGGGAAAAATACCATTAACAAATTGTTTTTATAAAATTGGTCATATTTTATCTTAAGCTGGCTGCCCAAAGCAACTAAACAACAACATAAAAAAAAACTTTAGTAGACAAAAATATGCTTTAGACTAGATAACTCTCCTCGGGCGAGGGAGAAGGAATGAGAAGGGAATCATCACTACATCTATATAGTGTCTTTCTCCATTCAGTTATTGATAGCTTCTGCTTGGTGTGACCTTCCTGATCATTGTAGCAATAGTGACAGTAGCAAGAGTGACAATAGCAATGGTGCTGTTCCTCAGACTTGGCTGTCATCTTTCGTTTCGTCTTACTCACATCAAATGAAAAGAGTCTCCTCCTGGGCTATCAAAATCACCACATCCTTTGTCCATGTTTTGATGCTTGTAATATTTCTGCCATCTATTAAGGGCAGGGTAAGCTGTTTTTTCTGTGGATGGTGAAACCTTCAAGAGTTCACTAAAAAGGCACTGGGAACTTTATTTCTGGCAGTATAAACTGATCTCCAAATGTCCTGATAGATGTAGAAATAATTTATCTAAGCTACTTATGTATTTTTTATGTAAAACATTTCCATATTAGTTATTTTGTTCAAGAAGACTCAAATAAGAGGAAAAGAATGAATGAGAGTGAAAAATAGCATGCTTCAATCTGTATTCAGACCATGTCAGTTCTTTCTCTGGAGGTGGATAGTATGCTTCATCATTAGTCCTTTGGAATTATCTTAGATCATTGTAAGGCTGAGAATAGGTAAGTCATTCACATTTGTTCATCAGACAATATTACTATTACTTTGTACAATATTCTCCTGGTCCTGTTTACTTCACTATGCATCAGTATATGTAATTTTTTCCAGGTTTTATTTTTAAATTTCCATTACAATCATATACCATGGCTTGTTTAGCCATTCCCAACTGATGGATATCCCTTCAATTTCCAGTTCTTAGACAACATAAAAAGAGCTGCTATAAAAATTTTTGTACAAATAGGTGTTTTCCCCCTTTTATTGGATGCCTTTGGCACATAAACCTAGCAGTAGTATTGTTGGATCAAAGGGTATGCCCAGTTTTATAGCCCTCTGTGCATAGTTCCAAATTGCTCTCCAGAATGGTTGGATCAGTTCACAACTCCACCAACACTACATTAGAGTCCCACTTTTCCCACATTCCTTCCAACATTGAACATTTTCCTTTTTTATTATATTAGCTATTCTGACAGGTATGAGGTGGAACCTCAGAGTTGTTTTAACTTGCATTTCTCTTAATCAATAGTGATTTAGAACATTTCTTCAAATGACTATAGATAGCTTTGATTTCTTTGTCTGAAAACTGTTCATATCCTTTGACCATTTATTAATTGGGGAACGATTTGTATTTTTATGAATTTGACTCAGTTCTATATATATTTGAGAAATTAGTCCTTTATCAGAGACACTGGTTGCAAAATTTCCCCCCAGTTTTCTGCTTTCCTTTTGGTTGCATTGGTTTTCTTTGTGTAAAACCTTTTTAATTTTATATAATCAAAATGATCTATTTTACATTTTGTAATGCTCTCTATATTTTCCTTGGTCGTAAATTCTTACCTTATTCATAAATTTGACAGACAAACTATTGCATGCTTTCTTAATTTGCTTAGGTATCACCCTTTATGTGTAAATCATGTACCCACTTTGACTTTATCTTAGTATACTGTGTGAGATGTTGGTTGATACCTAGTTTCTGACATACTGTTTTCCAGTTTTTTTTTTCAGCAGTTTTTATCAAAAGGTGAATTCTTATCCCAGAAGCTGGGGTCTTTGGATTTAACAAACACTAGATTACTATGGTAATTTGCTATAATGTAATTTATATTTTATCTATTCCACTGATACACCACTTTATTTCTTAGCCAGTACTAGATTGTTTTGATAATTAATGCTTTACAGTACCGTTTGAGATCTACTATGGCTAGACAACCTTCTTTCAAATTTTTATCTTCATTGGTTTCCTTGAGCTTTTTTTCTTCCAGATGAATTTTGTTATTATTTTTCCTAGCTCTATAAAATAATTTTTTGATAGTTCATTTGGTATGGCACTCAATAAACAGATTAATTTAGGTAGAATTAGCTACTTATCATTTTAATCTGGTTTTTACACTTAGTAGTTGTGTGGCCATGGATAAGTAATTTATTTAATTTCCATGAGCCTCAGGTAATTCTCTAAGAAAATAAATTAGAAGTAGATTTAAATGTGTATATGTAAGAGTTTACTTAGACACACATACACAATCATATAATATATATTATAATACAATAATAATACACAAATACTCTATTTATTTGGTGATGGTTTATAAAGGAAGTATTTAAAAATTTTGCCTTTCTATCTTTGTTTATGAGTTCATTGTATCCGCATAGCATGAACAATTTTTACAAAGTCATGTTAAAGAAGAAAGTTAACTTTTTAATATTTTTATTCTACTTTATCATATCTCATTGTTTTCGACATTTTTATCAAGTCATATCTTTCTTCTTGTTTGTCTTTTTGTTAACTTCATTAGTTCTGATAAAGAGGTAACATCTATTATTGTCTCATAGTCTACATATTTTTGCATTTTAGTTAACTGTTTCTTTAAGTACTTACTTGATATGCCAGCTGTTCCACTGCCTCTGATGCTTTTTTGCATGACATAATTACTCTTTTTAGCTCTGCTAATGCTCTAAAACTTTGCTCACTTATAAATTGGAAGAAGATAACAGAATAGATTAAAAAGCATAACCCAACAACATGTTGTTTGTAAGGAGTATATGTGAAACATAGAGCTTTGCACAGAGTTAATGTAAAGGGTTAGAGCAGAATTTATTGTTCCTGTGGCAAACTTTAAAAAGCAATTATAATTTCAGACAAGGTAATGGTAAAAATTGAGATAATCATGGAAATTGTATTATGCTAAAAGATTTCATATACAATGAAATAATATGATGTGTGTGTTTACTCAATAGTGTAGCATCTAAAAACAAAGGAAAATTTCATGAAATTACTAAGAGAAATAAACAGCAAAACCATAATAGTTGGGAACCTCAATGAATTTCCTTCAGAACTAGACAAATCTAACAAAAAGACAAATAAGAAAGTTAAGGACCTAAGTAGAATATGAGAGACATAAATTATTAGATAGATCTCTAGTGATCAGTGATGTTGTTTTTTATCCTTTATTCTCAAAGAGATCCAGTGATATCACAAGAGTGATGAGAATCTAAAAAGACTTCTTAGCTTGTATGACACCTTTACAAAAAAAAGATCATGTGATGAAGCATAAAAATCACATAAATTCAGAAAAGCAGAAATATTAAACAAATCTTTTATTGACCACAATACAAATTATAATCAGTGGAAAAGGAAAAGGGAAAATGATGCAAACTTAAATAGGAAATGGAAAATTTTTATTCTAAAGATCTCGTGAGTCAAAGAACAAATCATAGAAACAATAAATAATGTAATCAAAGAAAATTGCAACAGCATAACTATATGCTAAATCTTTTGGAACAAAGTCAAAACAATCCTTAGGAGATATATGTGTATATATTTATATATGCATATATGTATATGCATGTGTGTATGCACGTGTATGTATATATATATACATACACGTGCATACACACATATAAGTTTTCATCAACAAAAGAAAGATGAGATCAATAAATTAGGCTTGCAAGTTAAAAAAAGAAAACTAGAAAACAATTTTTTAAGTCAAAAGACTCAAATAGAAATATTTTGAAGTCAAAATAAAGATTAATGAAATTGAAAGCAATATAAACACTTAATTGATAAATAAAACTAGGAACTGGTGTTTTGAAAAATGGATGAACCCTTAGTTAGCCTGAATTTAAAAGAAAGAGAAAGAAAAAAAGCCCACTATATTATAAAAGGAAAATTCACAGCATATAAAGAAGAAAAAAAGGAAATTTTTAGAAATAATTTGCTGAAAGCTGAAAAAATAAATGAAATGGATGCATATTTATATAACTATGAAATACCTAGATTGATAGAGAAAGAAGAAAATATAAGTAACTCAATTCCGGGAAAAGAAAATAAGCAATACATAAGTGACTTCCAAAGTCAGAAAATATCAAAACCAAATGGATTTGCAGGTGAATTCTTTCAAACACTCAAATAATTAATACAAATATGACATAAAATATTTTCTAAAATAGGAAGATATGGTTTATCACCAAATTCTGCCTATTATGTAAATATGGCCTTAATACCTAAATCAGGAACAGACAAAGGTAGGAAAGAAAGCTATTGACATAATCCTAATGACCATCAGCCCATAAATATTGAATGAAATATTACCAAGAGGCTTACAGTAACATATTTTAAAAGAATATTTGCTATAGCCCGGATTGGATTTATACCAGGAATTCAGGGTTGGTTCAATATTAGGAAATCTTTAAACATAATATACCATGCTAATAACGAAAACACAAAAAAACCTTTATGATTACCTCAATAAATGTAGAAACTGAAATAATGACACATTTCAATTAAAAACACTAAAAATCATAGCAATAAATTAGACATTTCTTAATACAAGAAGTAGTATCTAAAAGCAAGAGCCACCTTTATATTTAGTTGATAAATGATAGAAATCTTTTCTGCTAATGCATTCTTGCACATAATATTAATATATGTAATTAATTTAATTAATAAATATTAATAATATAATATTATCACTCATATTTAATGAAGTTTTAGAAATGCTAGCTACAACAGAAAAGGAAAAGAAATTTAATAAATAAGCCTAGATGAAGGGAAAACAATTTCCCTAGAAATACCACTAAAATTAGTTGAAACAATGAAAATTTCAACAAAGTGGGATATAAAATGAATCCATATAAATTGCCCACATTTCTCAATATTTCCTAAAATCCCATCAGGAAGAGATAAATTTCATTTCAAATACATACAAAATGTTAAGAGACCTTAAATAATTTGGATATCTACCTAAAAAAAAACCTCTGGCACATAGAGGTACTATATAAATACAACCTCAAAGCAGCCTTTAAAAAAATAAAGAAGACCTAAATAATTAGAGTAATATTAATTGCTTATGGTTGAGAAATACCAATATAAAAATTACTATATTGCTTAATTTAATTTGCATATTGTAGTGCTATATCAATGAACCCCAGAGGATTACTTTAAAAAACTAGACAAAATAATAACAAAATTCATATGGAGGAATAAAAGTTCTAGAATCTGAAGCAAACAATGAAATGAAGTGGGAAGGAAGGGAGCCTAGCAGTACCTGACATGAAATTATATAAAGAGCAGTAATCATTGAAACTATTTGGTACTGGTTTGAAAATAGAAAAGTCAATCAGTGGAACAAATTAGGTATGCAACATAAGGAAGCAAATGGCCATAGTAGCACAGTTTTCAATAAGCCCAAAGACTCCAAATATTGGGGCAAAAACTCATTATTTAACAAAAGCTTTGAGGAAAAAACTGGAAAGCAATCTGGTAGAAATTAAATTTAGCTAACTAAACCAATATCTCACAATATAAAATATCACAGTGCAGACTAATTCAAGGACCAGGGAAAGTGTAATGTTTCAAAACTATGGAGAAAGGAAGAACCAGGTGTAAAGAAGGGATAGAGAGACTAATAGAAAATGAAATAGACAATTTTGATTACTGGTGATAAAAAGTTTCAATACAAATAATATAGTAAAACCAGTGCAGTTAAAATAATCAGGGATAGTTGATAAGGAGAAAAAAGTTTCGCAGTAAATGTCTATGACAAAGGTTTGATATGCAAGATCAGCAAAATTTTTTAAATATGTGATAACAAAAGCCATTCCCCAATGCATTGTGGTTTAAAGAAAATAATAGATAGTTCTCAAATTAATAATTCAAGCTATCAAGAGTAACATGTTTTTTAAATGTGGTCCAAGTCACTAATAATTGGAGAAATGAAAATCTAAAACTCTGAAGTTTTTCTGAATGGAAATGCCTTTCAGATTGGCAAAGAGGACCAAAGGAAAAAATAAAACCAAAAAAGCAAACTGGCAGTTGTTGGAAGGGCTGTGGGAAGACAGACATACTACTAGTATGCACTGTTAGTGACACTGGAAACTGGTTCAGGTATTCTGGAAAGCAATTTGGAACTATTCCGCTAAAAATCACCAAACCACATAAATACCCTTTGATCCAGAAATACAATAACAGGTATATATCTCAAAGAGACCAAAGACAGAATGAAAGGATCCATATGTAAAAAAATATCTATAGCAGTACTTTGTGTGGTATCATAGATTAGAAGGGGGTTCATGTAATTTGAGGAATAGCTGAAAAAATGAACATAATAGAATATTATTGTACCATTAAAAAAAATGACCAAAGGGATGGATTCAGGGAAATTGGGGAACACTTCTGTGATTTGATGTGGAAGGAAATGAGTAGAACATGAAGAACATTTAGCACAATAACTACAATGTTTTAAAGAAAAATAATTTTGAAAGTTGTAAGAAATTACAATCAATGCAGTGGTCTAGAGAACTGATGGGGAACATATATATATATATATATATATATATATATATATATATATATATATATAGAGAGAGAGAGAGAGAGAGAGAGAGAGAGAGAGAATAACAATGAAATAAGAAAGGATGAGACTGATTCAGGAGGTTTTGTGGAGATAACATCCATAATACTTGTCTAAACAAAATGTGAATGGTAAGGGAGAGGGAAGAGCCAACAGTAATACAAGTTTCTGTTTTTGTGTTTAACAGGAAGGACTGTATTGTAAAGATGAGGAATCAGTTGAAACAGAGGGAAAAAAGCAATCAGAGAAATAAACAGTAAAAGAGGAGGATGTGTGATGTCTCTCTCTGAAGCCAGTAAGATGAGAGAGAATTCATGAGTGGAGGTGACCAACAGCAGTGTGATTAACACATAGAAGGAAAGGATGATGAACACTGAGAAAAGACCTTGAGATCTGTCAGTTTCATCACTGATGATCTTAAAGAATGCAATTACAAGAGAGTCATACAAATGAACCACATTGCAAGTGGTTAAGGAGAGTGGGCAGTGAAAAAATGGAGCATCAGATACAAACCACCAACTCCAAAAGTTTAAGCATGAATGAGAAAAGGAAAATAGGATGGTAGCTGGACTTATGTCAAAGTATTATCATGTTATTAAGCACATATATGTATCAGACACTGTGCTAACTACTGGGAATACAAATACAGGCAGAAAGGAAAGTCCATACCTCATGGAGCTTATGTTCTAATGGGAGAAGGATGCACATAAAAAGAAGCTGAAATGGGGAGAGGGGAAAGATGAAAATACCCAGAACAGAGGTGTTAGGAGAAAGGAATGAAAGTGGGAAGAGGATAAGGATCAAGAGAAGGTATTTTTAGTAATGGGTAGAAATAAGTATTTTGGTTGGCATATATAGGAGTCAGTGGAGAATGAGAGACTGAAGAGGCAAAAATGTAAACTCCTCGAGGCGGGGAACTGTTTCACTTAATTTTTGTCTTTGTATTCCCAGTGCTAGCACATAGTAGGTGCTTAAAAAATCTTTGTTGATTGATGGATCTGATGAGAGAATAGTGAGAAAAAGGAAAATTATTGAAGTTCTAAAGGAGGAGAGAATATAAGTGTAGGAGAGAGATGCTGTGAGATATAGTAAAAAGAGTACTGAATTCAGAATCAGAAGACCTCTATGTCAACACCAATTCTATCACTTACCAGCTACATGACCTTGAACAAATCATCTTACCTCTCAAGGCCCTGATTTCCTTCTCTGTAAAATGATGAGAATAATATTTTCATGGGGTCTTGAGAAAAAGCACTTTGAAAACCTTGAAGTACTCTTAGGGCACAAGCAGGAATTGTGATCATTACAAGCAGTCCCCAATCCTACCTAGAGCAAACTTCATCCATCCCATTCAACTTCATCCTACCAGGACAACAGGGTCTAGACAGCAAGAACATTTCGCAATCTGCCCTGCCTCTGCATGAATAAACTGTCATTTCACTTTTCACATCTTGCCCAGGGAACAACAACCAAATTAATATTACCATTGCTACTGGAAATACCATGACAATTAACTGTCCTGTGTCTTTATTCCAGGTAGGTAGGGCTGCCAGGCTTGGAGTCAGGAAAAACCAAATTCAAACATGGCCTGATTCTTTATTTTTAAATTAATCTTTTATTTATTTATCATTCTCAACATTCATTTCTACAAGATTTTGAGTTACAAATTTTCTCCCTCCCTTTCCCCCCCCCCCCCCCCCCCCAAGATAACTAGCCTACTGAATGCCCCTTCCCTCAATCTGCTCTCTCTCATATTCTCCCCATCCCCCTAACTTTCTAGTAGGGCAAGATAGATTTCTATATGCCAGTACTTGTGTATCTTATTTCACAGCTGCATGTCAAAAACAATTTTTTAACATTTGTTTTTAAAACTTTGATTTCCAGATTCTTTCCCTTCTTCCTTCCTTACCCACCCATACTGGGAAGATAAGCAATTCAATATAGGTTGTACATGTGTAGTTACACAAAACGTTTCTATGGTAGTTAATATTGTGAAAGACTAACTATATTTCCCTCCATCCCATCCCATGCCTCACTTATTCTATTTTCTACTTTGACCCCGTCCCTTCTCAAAAGTGTTTGCTTCTAAGTACCCTCTCCCCCAATCTGCCCTCCCTTCTATCATCCCCCCTCTTACTTCCTTCCCCCCTTCTTTCCTGTAGGGTAAGATACCCAACTGAGTATGTATGTTATTCCCTCCTGAAGCCAAATTCCATGAGAGTAAGGTTGACCTCTTCACATTCCTGCTCTTCCCCTCCATTGTAACAGTTTTCTCTACCCTCTTTTCTATGAGATAATTTACCCTATTCTGTCTCTCCCTTTCTCCTTCTCTCATTATATTCCTCTCTCACCTCTTAATTTTATTTTTTAGATGTCATCCCTTCCTAGTAAGCTGATCTTGTGCCCTCTGTCTGTGTATACATGCACACACATATCCACACACTCACATATGTATTTATACACACATACACTCTCCTATACATACATATATATATGTATACATATATCCATATGTATTCCCAACTATCCTCATACTGAGAAAAGTCTCATAAGTTATAAATATAGTTTTTCCATGTATTAATGTAAATAGTTCAACTTTATTAAGTTCCTTTTGATTTCTTTTTCTTGTTTACCTTCTCATGCTTCTCTTTCTTCTTGTATTTGAAGTCAAATTTTCTGTTCAGCTTTAGTTTTTTCATCAACAATACTTGAAAGTTCCCTATTTCATCGAATGACCATATTTTCCCCTTAAGCATTGTACTCAGTTTTGCTGGGTAGGTGATTCTTGGTTTTAATCCTAGCTCCTTTGATCTCCAGAATATCATATTCCAAACCACTCAATCCCTTAATGTAGAAGCTTCTAGATCTTGTGTTATCCTGATTGTGTTTCCACAACACTCAAATTATTTCTTCCCAATATCTTGTAATATTTTCTTCTTGACCTGGAATTTGGCTACGATATTCCTAGGAGTTTTCTTTTTTGGGATCTTTTTCAAGAGGCAATTGGTGAATTCTTTCAATTTCTATTTTGCTCTCCAGTTCTAGAATATCAGGGCAATTTTCCTTGAGAATTTCTTTTCTTTTTTTTGCTTTTTTTGGAGGGCAATTGGGGTTAAGTGACTTGCCCAAGGCCACATGGCTAGTTTTTGTGTTAAGTGTCGGAGGCTGGATTTGAGCTCAGGTCCTCCTGACTCCAGGGCCGGTTCTCTACTCACTGTATCACCTAGCCACCCCAAGAATTTCTTGAAGGATGATTTCTAGGCTCTTTTTTTTTATCATGCCTTTCAGGTAGTCCAATAATTTTTAAATTATCTATCCTGGATCTATTTTTGAGGTCAGTGGTTTTTCCAATGAGATATTTCACATTGCCTCTTATTTTTCCATTTGTTTGTATCTGTTTTATAGTATCTTGATTTCTCATAAAGTCATTAGCTTCCATTTGCTCCAATCTAATTTTGAAGAAATTATTCCCTTCAGTGAGTTTTTAAAATTCCTTTTCCATCTGGCCAATTCGACTTTTTAAAGCATTCTTCTCCTCAGCCTTTTGGGCCTCTTTTGCCATTTGAGTTAGTCTATTTTTTAATGTATTATTTTCTTCAGTATTTTTGGGGGCCTCCTTTAGCAGACTGTTGACTCCCTTTTCATAATTTTCTTGCATCATTCTCATTTCTCTTTCCGATTTTTCCTCCACTTCTCTTACTAGATTTTTTATATCCTTTTTGAGCTCCTTCATGACCTGTAACCAATTCCTAGTTTTCTTGGAAGCTTTTGATGCAGGAGTTTTGACTTTGTTGTCTTCTTCTGCTTCCATGTTTTGATCCTTTTTGTCCCTGAATAAAGGATTCCATGGTCTGATTGCACTTCCTCTGCTTGCTCATCTTGCCAGCCAATTACTTGACTTTTGAGCTCTTTGCCATGGTAGAACTCTGCTTCCAGAGTAGAGAGAGCTGTGTCCCAAATTGCTGGGGTTTTCACAAATGTTGTCAGAAGTATGAGGAGGGTGCCCTCTTTACAGCCACCACAAGCTCTGGCACACTGGCATTCCTCACCCCAGGACCACCACCCAAGATCACGATTCAGATCCAAGCAGGTCAAAGCAAGAGCAATTGCCCTCTGAATGGTCTCTTGGGCCCCTACAATGTGTATACCAGGAGTTCTGGAGGCAGCCCCGTGGCCACAGCTGCAGCCACCATGCCTCCACCACCTCTTGCCCTGGGGGCAGGAGCCAGACCACACTCTTCTGTCATCCAGTTCCAACAGAGTTCCCTATTAACCTTTTCCTTTCTCTTTGGTGTTTTTGGGTTGAGAAGTCTGGAAACTGCCACAGCTGCTGGTGATTCACTCTCCTGATGTCTGCTATGGCTGGTCTGTGCTGCTGGTCAGGCCACCCCCGGTCTGGGCTGCTGAGCCCCTAGGCTGGTGAGATATACACCCTTCCTGTCAGCCTGCCAGGCTGCCTTCAGCAGCAGATTTGTTTCTCTCTGTCACTTTGTGGGCTCTGTAGCTCCAAAATTTGTTTAGAGTCATATTTTACAGGTATTGGAGGCGACTGGTGCAGGAGCTTAATCAGGTTCCTGCTTTTACTCAGCCATCTTGGCTCCACCCCCCCATGGCCTCAGATTCTTACCAGCTATGTGACCCTGGGCATGTCATTTAACCCCATTTTCCTCAGTTTGCTCATCTGTAAAATGAGCTAGAGAAGGAAATAGAAAGCCACTTCAGTATCTTTGCTAGGAAAACCCCAGATATGAACATGAAGAATCAGACATGCCTGAAACACCTGAACAATAACAACAGCAAAATATCTTTATTCAACATTCCTGACTGCCTAGCTCTAGAAGAAAGCTCCATTTCCTGGCCCCTCCTCCTAGTATACATAGTATACTTGGTCTTTCAGGGCAGGAAGTATCTCATTTTTGTGTCCCCAGATTCCAGGACAATATATAGATTCTAGACAACATCGAGATCTCGATCCAAATTTCACAGAACAAATTTGTTCTGTAAAATGTGGACTCAGTCAAAAGACCCACATGTGGCCGCAAGACTGCAAGTTCCCCACCCTGAAAGAACATAGAGGGTGTTTAATACATGCTTATTGATTGACTCTATAGTACTAAGAGATTTGAGGAGCACAAGATCACTTCTAGCTAGGGCATCAAGGATGTCTTCCTAAATAATTGGAATTTGAGCTTGGCCTTGACAGATTGGGAGGATATCAAGAAAGGATAAAAGTTGGAGAGATTTCAACTTTTCATCTCAGAGGACATGGAATTCCTTATGTTGATGCTCATATAGTAAAAATGACTCCTTACATCTGTTTAAGACTTTATACTTTACAAAGCGTTTTCACATATCTTTTCTTGTTTGATTTTTCCTGAAGCCCAGGAAGTTAAACTGGAAATATAGGGAAATTGAGGAACAAAGTAGCTGTGGCTTAGAGCTAGTCAGTGGCAGATCCAGAATTAGAAACCAGGTCTTTTGAGGTCTCTTTTCACTATAATGCAGTATTGTAGAAAAAAATTAAAATGCCATCTGAAACAGCTATTAATTGGCTAACGTTCTGGAATTTTATAGTGAATTATTAGAAGTATGGCTTATTCTTAGGATGATATATTAACAGTTTTACATACCAGAGGTAAGGTTTGGCACGATTTAGTGCAAAAAACAGCTTAAAAAAATAGTTCTGTATGTTTTACTTGAAAATAAGTAAACTGTTTGAAAATGGCATTTTGCAACCACAAACTAATATGCATAGTAGTTGAATTTGAAATCCCATAATTGAATAGGATGAACCCAGATTCTGAGAAGTGACATTGTCTCTGTTTTGAAAGTTTCACGGTCTGGTAAAAAATTGCAATTGGCCTTTGCTGCTTTTAGAATAGCTCCGACACTTTTGTGATTTTCATTTGGCAAGAGAAATTCACAAATCTTGTGTCATTTCAGTATATTTTTGGAAATGTCATCACACCTGAATCCAAGAGCCACTGACAATAAAGAAGTCTTGTGAGAAACATCTATTTTTTTTGACCTACAATTCAATGTTTTCATACATAGCAATGACAGGATCTGGGAAGAAATTTCTGTGACTAATTAGGTTTTAACTTGCCAGAGAGAAAACGGACATTGGCAGTCTATTGTATAATAGTGAAACAAAGTTTGAACTATATTGAACTTAATTTCCTTTTTACTGAAAGGAAAGAAAGATTAATGAAATATCCCCAAATCCATCCTGTTAGTTTTTATTAAATCAGCAAATGAAATTTAACCTCTAATTCTGTTACACAATCTTTTCCTGTAGATTAAGTTTCAACAAACATTAAGTGAGGGAGACATACTCCTCTCTTTGGCATTTTCTATATGAAAATTACATTATTTCAGTCAACATTAGGTTACTTGGGTAAAAAGCCATGTTAAGAACAATTACATGTATGAAAACAAAAGGAACACATATTGTCTAGAATTAATAAAAGTTATTGTCAGCTTATTACTGGTTTTCTAGAAACCTTGTGGGATAGTTCTACTGAATAGTAGCACATATTTCAATATGACTTTGCAAATCTCTTTACACATATTCTCTCTTTTGGACTTCACAATAACCTTCTGAGGTCTATAGATAGTGAAGGTATTATTGTACCCATTTCAAAGAGGAAAATACCAAGTCCCAAAGGGGAAGGAATTTGTCCAATGTCACATAACAAGTAAATGATAAGATTGTTACTAAAAACTATGTCTTTATGGGATGGTACCCTAAATGTGGCTGCCCAAGGAGAGTTTCTCACAGAGGACTACATGGGTATAGTAGTCAATGAAGTTAAGGAGCTAATCCCCTCTGGGAAAGAGTTTTGTTTTTTCAGAAATACATGCTCTGAGGTAAATCACATTTGCTCCGTGCTAGCTATATACCTTCCACACAGGATTGTTATGAGGAAAATGTTTTGTAAATCTTGAAGTGATATGAAAATGTGAATTTTTAAGTGGTTATTACATGTGATTCATTCTTTTAACAATTTATTTATTACTTATGATATACAAAGCCTTCTATTACACTTTATTTTAAATAACTACCTTTCAAAACCTATGGCATAATTCCATTTACTCCAACAAATATTAAGAACATACTGTATATAAAGCCTAACCTTGTCCACTGTGGAAGATAAAAAGATGAAAAAGGTACAATCCCTGTTCCCAAAGAATTCATTGTCTAGTAAAGGGATGGGGAACCTCTGGCCTTGAGGTCACATGTGGTCCTCCAGGTCCTCAAGAATCCAAACTTCACAGAACAAACCCTCTTAATAAAAGAATTTGTTTTGTAAAATTTGGACTCAATCAAATGCTGCACATGTGACTTCAAGGTGGAAGGTTCTCCTTCCCTGGTCTAGTGGAATACAAAATGACACTAATGCAAGAGAGAATGTGAAAGTGTAGAAGCTAGAAAATGCTATGAGAGTTCTGTGTGCATAGTGTGTGCAGGTATGGATATGGGAGGGAATGGGAAATGGAATGAGATCAGAAACGTTTCATTTTAAAAGATATTTTAATTGAGAAAGATAAATATCAGCAGAAAGGAGACAAAGTTAGCCCTATTGGCAGATGACATGATGGCATACTGAGAAAATTCCAGAGAATCAGCAAAGAAATATATTGAAATAATTGATAACTTTATGAAGATTATACAAAATAAATCAATGGGCATTTCTATATAATATTATTAAAAATCAATATGAAATTATAATAAAAGAAATTCCTTTCAAAATATTTAGAACTTCACTTACCAAGACACACAGAAAATTTATATAAATGCAAGTAAAAAACCCTCTTTATAGACATAAAAGGTGACAATAATTGGAGAGATATTCATTGCTCATGATTTCAAAAACCATTTCAAAACAATAAAAATGATAATGCTATTTAAAATTTTTTACAAATTTAGTGCTATGCTAATCAAATTCCTGACAGGCTACTTTTTGAAACTAGAGAAAATAATAGCAAAATTCATTTAGAGGGAAAAAAGATCTCTCTAACTTCTCAAGAGAAATAATGAGTAAAAGTGCAAAAGGAACATAGTATTACCAGACTTCAAACTATATTGTAATAAAGTAATCATCAGATTCTTTGGTACAGCCTAATAGATTAGAAAGCTTGATCAGTGGAACAAAATAAGTAAGAAACATAAGGGAATGGAAATCATAGTCCAGTCTTTGACAACCTCAAGAATATAAATTATTATGGTGAAAATATAGCTTCTCAGGAAATGGAAAGAAGTTTAACTAGGCTATACCAACATTTTGCCCCCCCCATACCACTATAGCCTCAGGTATTGGTGGACAGAATGGGCAAAGGCATTGGGGTGGGAGTATGAGAACCGAGGGTGGATGATGGTCCAATTTGATCAAAACAAAATATGTGAGTGTGAGTAGTACAATATAAACACATAATTGAGGTAGGCTGGATCCAGATTATAAAAGGTTTTGGATACCTGAATAAGGGATTACTAAAGCTATGGAGGAATGTTAAATAGAAGAGTGACATAATCACAGTGAGTTTTTCAAAGATCAGGAAATGAAATGGAAGAGAGATGGAAGAAGGGATAAAATAGGGGGGGGGGGCAAAAAAGAGGAAGGAGGAAGAGAGGGAAGGAAGGGAAGGGAAGAAAAGGAAAGGAGAGGAGAGGAGAGAGAGATGGAGGAAGGACAGGAGAGGGACAGAAAGAGAGGGAGGGAAACAGAAAAAGAGAGGGAGTGGTGGGAAAAGATACAGGGTGAAGGGGAGGAATAGAGCATTTTTTTAAGTGCTTACAAGTGCCAGGCACTGTGCTAAGTGTTGAGAATACATGTAAAAGCTTCAAGGAACCTCAAGGACCTTGAATTTTAATAGAGGAAGAGAATGTATAAATTAGTGAAAGAAGTGTGTGTGGGAGAACAATATCCATTTGGGAGCATGGTGCAGTAATGTAAGTGCAGGAAGTGTCATGATGGTCTGGTTCCCAGTGAGATAAAGCAAAAAAAAAATTCACCTATCAGAAAGCAAGGCCAGGTAGGGGGTGGGAGTGGTGAATCCCACTTTTAGATATGGTGGATTTTTTCAAAGAATGAGACCATGGCTGTGAGACTGCAAGAAGTGAGGCAGGAATATGAGATAAGGACAGAATTCAAAAGCAAAAGGAGCTAAACACCTGAGCTGAGGTGATTGCAACGGGAGCAGACAGGTAAGGAAAAATGTGAGAGATATTGCTGAAGTAGAAATAGTGGGATTTGACAACTTATTTGGATATGTGCATTAAGAGAGGGTGATGATACAAAAATGACTCCAATGTTATGAGCCTGAGAAACTCGAAGGATGGTGGCACCATTGACAAAAGTAAAGTCTCTTTCCTCCAGACATATGTAGTTTGTGAAAATATGCTTGAAGTGCTGACATTGTAAACTATTGGATGGCACAGAGCAGCATCAAAGAATATGGAATTAATTTGCATCAATGTGCTTTAAATTTTCAAGATGAATACTCCCAAAGAGAAGACATCATTCATTGTGATGAACAAACAAACCAACCAACAAACAAAAAGGTATCAATTTACTTAGATGTACCTCAGTAAAATAGGTGCTTCTTCTGCTGGAGCAAGGGAAAACCAGAGATGTCCTGGAGGCATTTTGAGTTAAGTTGCAAGAGCTAATTGCTAAAATTTCAATGTGAGAATCTACACTTCAGAAATCTATAAATAATATGAATCATTTTATTGATTTCTGGATTTTAGAAGGTGTTGGAGGAAAAAAAAATTATGGGTGAAGATTAAACTTGAAAGTATATCAGGTGTTCTCTGTCCCTGCCTTTGGGGAACTGATTGTTAAACAGTTACCAACACACTACTGGAACAACCTATCCATGTTTTCTTAACCTATTAATTCTTGTCTATAAATCCTCTTCAGAGGACCTACCTAACACGATACAGGTCTTTCTTTGTGTCTTCTACTATTCTTTGGGTACCAAGGGAGCTGTCCATCTGTTATCTCTAATGTTTCCTATATGGTCAACCCATCTTCTTTTCCTACTGTAAATTTCTTGAAAGATATCTTTTATACCCCTTCACATAAGCCGCCATGTGTAGTGGCCTACCTCCATCACTACCCCCCATATATATTTTCATTGCATTTTGGATCTCCTGCACTTATAATTCTTTGGATGCTATGGTATTCCATGCTTTGTCATCATCACTAAGATTATATCAGTTTTTTAAAGATGAGTTTTTATGTCAAGGAGCAGGTAGTGTAGGGTGAAGGTTTGATTGAGTCGATCAATTAATTTTTAATAATTATCTCACTTATTATTAAATCTATTAAATTTTAATAATTATCTCACTTAGCTTTGCTTTTATCAGTCAAGAAGTCTCCATTAAATTAAGTATTCAAAAGCCTTCCACCTAGGTGCAACAAGCAATCTGTTCAGAGAGGTTGAGGGGCCTGATTACTCTCTGTGGGGTTTGTAGAAAATTCTCAATATAGTTTGCAATTAGAATTTGAGAAAGGAATGAACTACATATTTTTTTAAGAACTTAGTATGAGTCAGGTACCATATTAAGTGCTGGAGACATTAATACAAGCAAAAACAAAAAACTTACAATGGAAAGAGATTACATTTAATGGGGAAAAGCAACACACAAAAGTGAGTTTGAAAGTGGTAAGGGGCATTGAGAGGGATAAAGATACCCAATGAAAGGACATAATAATGAAGTCTAGAAAGTCATTAACAGGGCCAAGAGAAGAATGCAGGTGGAATGGCCAGGACTCCTTCACAAAATGGAGGCTCCAGGAAGAATTCACCAGTAGGAAAAGAGGTGGGGTATTCCATGATGAGCAGGTCCTAAGAGTAGTGGGATATTCATGGAGGAGGAGAGCCCAGGCTCTGAGGGAAGTTCCAGGATAAGACAACAGTAGAGACAGGCATGAATTTGAAATACAGCATATCAAGAACAGGTTTGGTTTGGTTTCACTTGTTTGGTCATGTCCAACTCTTTTTGACCCCATATGGGGTTTTCTTGACAAAGATTTTGGAGTGGTTTGCCATTCCCTTCTCTAATATATTAGGCAAATAGAAGTTAAATGACTTGCCCAGGGTCACACGACTAGTCAATATCTCAAGCTGGATTTGAACTCAGGTCTTCCTGACTCCAGGCCTAGTACTCTTACCACTAAGCCACATATTTGCCTCCAAGGCAAAGAGATTAAGTGACTTGCCCAGGGTCATACAACTAATAAATGTCTCAGGCTAGGTTTGAACTTAGGTCTTCCTAACTCTAGGCCCAGCACTTTGTCCATTGAGCATCTAGCTGCCTCATCAGGAACTGAATTGGGAAGGAAATGAGCATCTGCCAGCATAAAAGAGAGGTATTCCAACCAATTTCCAAAGAAGGAAAGCTTTATGGAGAGAGAGGAGAATAACTTCAGTTTTAGCTTTCATCTTGGTCCCTCAAACTCCCCAGACCAGAAGACAACCTTATAGACTTATCTATCTCTGAAATGGAAGCCAACAACCAACTAGATACTTCAAAAGATTATTTCAGGAGTCTACAAGGAGCCCAAGAAAAGAAACTGCCTAAGAGGAATTACTGCACAAAGGGGAGAAAAAGATGTCTATCAATAAGCATCTGTAAATTAACCCCTGTGCTCTAAGCTCATGCTTACTTTTCCCCTAAACTCTGCATGTACTAGTGGGAGTGTGTCACAGACTTTTGGGAAAATGTTTGTACCAGCTGTCCTTACTAGACAATCTTAGCCAATATCCCTTTTAAAAATCTAATTAAGTCAAGCTAAGTAATTAATATTGGTTGAGAATGGGGGGAGGGAAGAACAATTCAGTGGGTTACTTTGCCTATTAAACTGTATTTATAGTTTTGAAACTACTTATTCTTCATCCACTTGACTTTTCTTGTGTAGATGTTCAGTCAGTCTTTTGGGGAACAGCCATAGCTAATATTAAGGAGGCAGTATTTTTAAAAAGTGGTCTAAGAATTAAAATGCTACCATTGTTTACTTCCAACTTGCCAGTATTTGGTACTCTGCTAAACTCTAATAAGTGTATAAAATATTCCAAGTGATTGCCAAGAAAGTAGACCCTGCCAATGTTCCCAAACACATCTTCTGGAACTGATTACCCTTAATCCTTTTGAAAATGTATAAATAAAACGATGCCAAGACTGATGGACGAGCTAGGGTACCTACTTATGTTTCTAATACAGTGCCCCCCTTTTTGTTTTGAACAAAGTATTCTCCTTTAAAAAACTAATTTAACTTGACAATAGTCAAAGGAAATCAAACTTCAGGGAGATGAATGCTCTGAAGTATGTCAAACCAAGTCATAGACTATAGAAATCTACTACAGCTTCCCCACTCTTTCCAAAATGAGTATTTAAATCTTTTGGTAACAAGTCTTAAGAAATAAGTTATTTGATTTTATAAGAAGAATGCTCTTAAAAAAATCATCAGAGTTTACTGGTTTTTTTTTTTGCATTAACTCCTTCTACTCTAGCTATAACCCACCATTCCAAATATTAGTCTACATGTTATTGGGGAAAGCAGTGATTAGCTACCTAGTCCTCTATCTCCCCCACACAAAAAGTCCTCAGAGTCAGAAAAAAGAATCCTTAATACATAGATAAATTAGTCTTAAGAATTACCATTTCCTCTTCAATACAATTGGACTTACCACATTTAGATCATCAACAGTGGCCAAGCCCTGAATTAAACTGTATGCCATGTATACAATTAACTTAAAAAAGTCTGTTCTTCATAAAAAATGTCTAGCAAAACTGGGTAAGTAGAATTTCTTGTTCTCCCCTGATGATCAATAAATGAAGATTGTTGGCTTTTCTCAGTTTTATGCCTCTCTCCACACATTGTTAGAACAGGAAGGATTTAGTCAATTCCAGTCATTGCTCAGTCATTTTTCAGTTGTATTCGATTTTTTGTGACCCCATTTGGGGCTTTCTTGGCAAAGACACTGGAATGGTTTGCCATTTCTTTCTCCAGCTCATTTTATAGGTGAATAACTGAGTTAAATAGGGTCAAGTGACTTGCCCAGGATCACATAGCCTGTAAATGTCTGAGACCAGATTTGAACTGAAGAAGTTGAGTCTTCCTGACACCAGATCTTGCACTGTATCCATTGAACCATCCAGCTTCCCTTTAGTCAATTGCCCTGAGGTGCTATGTAGGACTAGACACACTCTTTCTACCTGACAAAAAAGATGGTGTTCAGATTTACAGATACATTAATACACATTCTGTAAATTTTCCCATTTTAAAGAAGAAAAAAACCTTCCAGAAGCAAAACATTTGACTTTAAAAGACTTTTAGTGGTATTTCACAGATTTTATAGCCAGAAGAGCCTTTATAAACCATCTAGTCAAAATCTTTTCTTTTACGGATAAGAAAACTCATTGCACAGAAAAGGGGAAGTCACTTGCCCAAGATTACACACCTATTAAGACCTAGGTCTGTGAACCCAGATCATTTAGACTACAAAGTCAAGTGTTATTTCTGCTACACTACTCTAATTTATAGAAGGCAGCAGTTAAAGAAACTGTGGCAATCATTTCTGCTACCTCAAGAGGGTTCTGGGCAAAAAAAAAAAATGGGAAAGAGTAGGGGAGGGAAGGAGGTGCCATTTAAAACACGCTCTGGAATGAATCATTTCAGACATGAATTGACAAAAAAAAATAATAAATTGGATGTGCAGTTTGTTATTTTTCATCATGAATTGTGGCATCAAGACTTAATGAGAGGGTAAAGGACATGTTGTGCTGTTCCTCTGACTGCCCCCTTCTCAGTCACTGCTGGATTAGGTATAAATCTTCATTTAGTGAAAGAAACCAATGAAGTCAGCATCAATGAGTAATGCCTTGGCTATTCCCTCACTGGGGATACAGGCTCTCCATCTCACAAAGAAGGGGTGATTTTTAACCTACTTTTCTGCAGCTGGTATTTTGGAGTTTCAAAATAAAAATAGTTTGGGAGGTTCATGGGCTAGGGGAAAGAGGTATAATTGTAAAATAATGACACAGAGTTTAGCAAATAACTCAGAGCTCACAAGTCAGGATAAATCATATAATCTTTGAATTGGAAGAGACCTCAGAGGTCATTAGTCCAGCTATCACCTTAAATATTAATTCACTCTACAGTTTTTAGCCTTTTCTTAAGCATTTCAATGATGAAGAGCTCACTAATTTGTAGAGTTTTCTTCTCTATTTTTGATAACTTTATTTATTAGGAAATCTACTTTTTTGAGCTGAAATTTGCCACCAGGTATGTTTTTTCCTCTTTTGTCCTAGGTATGCCCTTAGAATGCAACCTGACTAAAGATTCTCTCTCTTTCCCATGACAGGCCTTAAGCTATCTTGATAAAAATATGAAATCTTTTCCTTCCCTCCATCCCACAAGTCTTCTCACAAATCCAGGTCATGGAATAATAAGATGTAAAAATGGGTGTTACCTTAAAGGTCATCTGCTCTGACCCCCTCACTTAATAAAAGAGAAAACTTAGGATCTGACAGATGATACCTTACCTATGACTTCACAGTGAGAGAAATATATTTAGAATAAGGTACTGGAACTTTATGCCCAATCCTCTTTTCACTATTCAAATCTACAACTTTTTATCTGATTGTCATCAGATATGGTCTTACATTGCCTTACCTTATAGGTTAAACTTCCTCTAAATGCCCAATAGTTTATCAATGTCTCTCCTAAAATTTGATATTCAATACCAGATGCAAAACTACAGATGTGGGCCAACAGCAAAGGATGAGTGAATATTCACTTCCTTATTTCTGATATTACTCTTTCATTAATGAGTAGTCTTCAAAGTAGTCACACTAGGAGATGAGACATTTATCCCAATGAAAGTGACTTTGCTCAAAATATTTTTTGGAGTTTGCCTTGGTAACTTCCTTTGGATCCAGTTTCAAAGTCAAACAAGACTGAAAATCTCATCCATTCTGGAGAGCAGTGGGAGTTATGTAGTGATTCACATCAAGTGCATAATGTTTATATTTCTGACATGACAAATAAGAGATGAAAAGGAGGAAGCTGAATCGTTAGACAGTAATTCTGAAAAATATCTGGGAGGTTTTAGTGATCTGAAAGCTCAATGTGAGTCAATATTGTAATGTAGAAATCAAAAAATCCTGATTTAATCTTAGATATATTAAAACTTGTACTTAACCTTTAATAAGTAAGAATTCTGCAGGATCCTATATTACCATTTCAATCACTGGTTCGGAGAGTCCAGGACTAGAGATACAAAAAGTTTTCAGGGAAGTCTTTTTGTTTATTTTTTATATTAAGTAAATTCTTGATCTATTTCTTTAAGATTTAATTTTTTCCCTCTTAAGAGTATAGTTTAGGGCGGCCAGGTAGCACAGCAAGTAAGAGCACCGGCTCCAGTGTTGAGAAGACCTGGAGATAGAATCCTGGGCTCAGACACTTAGCACCCACCCAGAAACACCTCGCCGTGTAACCTTGAGCAAGTTACTTAACCCCGATTGCTTTAAAAAAAAAAAAAGAGTATAGTTTAGGGGCGGCTAGATGGTGCAGTGAGTAAAGCACTGGCCCTGGAGTCAGGAGGACCTGAGTTCGGTTCCAGCCTCAGACACTTAATACACACACACACACACACACACAAAACCACAAGCTGTGTAACCTTGGGCAAGTTACTTAACCCCAATTGCCCTCCAAAAGGCAAAAAAAAAAAAAAGAATATAGTTTAGCCAGCCATGACGTTACACTTTACTTTACCTTGACATCTTACCTGTATAATTATCTATATAAACAAAATAAATGTAATACTTGATGTATTAACTTCTCAAATTGTCTATAAAATGGTACTCTTGAGAGTTTCTACACCTGGGAGTCATATACCCAGAATTTACCTTAGGAACAACCCCATAATCCCCAAACAATATGCCCTATATCAGATAGTTCAGCATTGCCCCTGTGTTTTCTACAGGCCATTTACTTAATACTCATAGCCTACTTTTTATATAGCTTTGCACAGTTTATAAAGTGCTTTCCTCATGGCAGACCTGGGAAAGAAAAAGTATGAATATTACTAGCCCCATTTTAAAGATGAAGAAAATAAGACTGGTAGAAATGAAGTGATTTTTCCTGGGACACAAGTCATACAGTTAATTTAAGTGATGAAATTGGGACTTAAAAGAGGTCTATGGATTGCAGGTCTAGTGCTCAGGGCACTGCCTCACATACTCTGCACAAACCCACCAGACCACCAGATATATAGGAGAAGAGCCACAAATCTGAGGCCCCAAAACCAAAGTAATGTAAACTCCAACTTTCCGTCATTTGCAAATCTTCTCCCTCTTGAATGTAGATTGTTTTCTCTCCCAGAAACATACACACATGTCCCCACTTAAAATAGTCTAAGCCAATGAAAAGGAAACATTTTGGTAGAGCTAGATCCCAGCTCATTTTCCTACTGATTGTCATTCAACTCTATTTGAATTACTATTGCTTAGTAAATGGGAATGAGTCTCCAAGACTAAGGAGATTGCCAAGCAGGAGCTGGCAGAGTTGGCCCCAGAGTGTTCTTGAAATCTCGTTCCTCTCATCATTTCTTTTGCAGTAAAAGCTAGGGAAAGAGGCCAGGGAGAAATATGTGACTATATAGGGTATGTTATAAAATATAAGACCAGTATACCCTAAAACCCATAATGATAAATGTAGCACAAGGGAACAGTAAATATCCAATATCTAGTAAGAAGCTATCATCTTTTTTTCATCAATATTAGATACACATATATTGAGAGAGAGAAAAATGTTTAAATTTCACCAAGAGTTTGTTGTGGTTAGAAGCTTATTTAAAAAAATCAATCCCTAAATAATTTTAATGATTCAATATTTATATTTCAATGGGGCTGTGATTTCATTGATGTGGGTACTCTCTGCAATAGGATACATCTCAACCCATTCATGTCTTCTCATTCTATGGCTCCTGTCCACGTCCTCCCAGAAATTCTCCACAGGAGGTCCAGTCAATAAACCAGAAGCCTGTGTCAAAGTCTTTTAACATTGCATAGGCATAAATATAGAACACAAGCTGTACATCTGTCGTACCTTAGACTCACTAAATGACCAGCCCTTCTTTTTCCAGTCCCAGGTCTTTCTAAGCATAAACTATCTTGATGTCTATGTGTATTCATCATGTTTCTCTCCATTGTGCAATGAATGATCTACAAATTTAATTCCTCATAGACTGTGTGATTCAATAATATTTAACAATATAATTCTACCTTGGGAACACTGGCGTTATAAAGACTTTTGTTTGCTTGTTTCAGGGGAAAAGCCAGAGATCATTGAACCAAGCTCCCATTTGGTTTAATAAAACTAGAGAAACTTCCTTTTCCCAAAAGCTTTCTCTTCTCAGTCTCAAACTTGAATTCAGAGGCTTAGATGGATTTTTAGTATTACTAGCTACTTAATTTAATTATTAATAGTAACCAGAGATACAGAAACAGAATAATATTTCAACAATGTATCCACTATATAAATGTCAACATACCGACTCTTCCAAAACATTAGAATAACTGCCCAACAATTCAGCCTTCCCAAAAATTCTACTCAAACATCTTCACAAAATGAGTTAAACTCACTTCTCCCAAAAATTCTGTTCAGACTCTCTCAAAGATAACTGTTAACTCTCCAAGTCTCCTCAAGAGAGAAGTTCTGGTAGTCTTCTCTGAATATCTCACACGAACTCTTTCAGTCATGACAATTAACTGTCAGTCCCCATCAATTTATTACCTTTCTTTTAAGACTGTATTAGCAATGTCCAAAGTCTCTGTGAGGAGTGACTATTCAAGCTGTAGTTGCACAACAAAAATTAAATCTCCTGGAATCATATATTGTGTGTCTATTTTGTTAACTGTATCCTTTTACTTATCTGGTCAGTTTCTTTTACTGGATCTTCATCTGAGTCTGTCTGTCTCTGTCTGTCTGTCTGTCTGTCTGTCTGTCTCTCTCTCTCTCTCTCTCTCTCTCTCACACACACACACACACACACACACACACACACACACACACACACACCAACCATGGATATTCTCCAAGCTCTGTCCTGGTTCTTTTCTCCCTCTCTACAGTTTTTCTTGGTGATCTCATCCACTCCCATGGATTCAATCATCATCTCTATGTACATGTTTCTCAGATCTATTGCTCTCATTCTAACCCTCCACCTAATGTCACCACTCTCAGATCTCCATATGACTATTGGACATATCAAACTGGGAATCCTGCAGACATCTTAGAGTCAACATTTACAAAACTGAGCTCATTATATTTTCATTGAACCCTCCCATCTTTCCAGTTTCCTTATTGATGTCAAGGACACCATCATGCTCCCAGTTACCAGGCTTGAAACCTAGATGTCTTCCTAGACTCCTCCCTCTCATCCCCACATCCAATCAGTTGCCAAAGTCTGTCAATTTTAACTTTGCAATATCTCTCATATCTCCCTACTCCTCTCCTCTGCCCTGCCACTGCCTTATCACCTCATGCCTGGACTATTAAAATAGCATGCTGACTCATGTCCCGTAAGTCTCACTCCACTCCAGTCCCTCTTCTCCCAAGCTATCAAAGTGATCTTCCTTAAGTGTAGGCCTGACCATGTCATTCTCCTATTCAATAAAATCCATTGGCTCTCTAATAGAGACATTCCAGAATCAACTATAAAATCTGATGTTTTGGTAGCTTTTAAAGCCTTTCAGAACCTGGCCCCTTCTGACCTTTTCAGTTTTCTAACTTCTTAATCCTCTCCACGTTCTTCACAATCCAATGACATGACCTACCCTACCATTTCTCAAACAATACACTCCATATTCTGACTTCGTATATTTTCAATACTAACTACTGGCTTCCCTTGCCTCCTTAGGGTTTCAGATCAAATCCTACTTTCTGTAAGAAGCCTTTCACAGTCCCTTTAATGCTAGTACCTTCCCTCTGAGGGCTGCTAGGTGGCATAGGGCACAGAGCACCAGGCCTAGAGGCAGGAAGATTCATCTTCCTGAGTTCAAATCTGACCCCAGACACTTACCAGCTGTGTGACCCTGGGCAAGTCACTTAACCCTATTTGTCTCAATTTCTCAGTAAGATGAGCTGGAGGAGTATCACAGGGACAGATTACTGAGTATACCATTAAATGATGCTTCTTGTTGCCACTAGATACATGATTCATCCAGCTCAAGTAACTATTTACCTCTCTGAAGAAAATCTGTGAGCTGTCCTCCCTTTTAGTAACAACTTCTTTATTTGTCGTTCAGTCATTTTCAGTCATGCCTGATTCTTGGTGACCCCATGTGGGGTTTTCTTGGCAGAGATACTAGAGTGGTTTACCATTTCTTCTTCCAGTTCATTTTACAAATGAGGAAACCAAGGCAAACAGAATTAAGTAACTTACCTAAGGTCACACAGCTAGTAAGTGACCGAGACTAAATTTGAACTCAGGTCCTCCTGACTCCAGGCTGGCCCTCTATCCATTGAGCCACCTAGCTGCCCCAGCTTCTTTATAATTTTCATTTATCATTTCATTCATGGTGAAAATATGATTTAGTTTCTCCAGTAATATGTTGACTCATTGTTTGACATTCACATTTAGAGTATTTATAATATGGCCTAAAAACTAAAATTATTAACGTTATTGTTCCCTTTTCTGTCATTCTGCTACCATCACTGAAGAAGCAGAAGGGGACTGTATGGGACCAAGGACAGGGATGAAGTACAAAAAGATTAAGAAAAAAGAAAGACTGAAAAGAAGGAAATAACATAAGAAAAGGAGGGCAGGGAAGAAAGGAAAAGGTTTTGGAATGAGATAGGAAGAGGAAAGACATGAATAGGCATATCCCTGGCTACTTTATCTTGCAATTACAGCTAGAATGGACCTTTAAGATCTCCCTGTCTGATTTCCCCATTTTACTGATGTGAAAACTGAGACCCAGGAAGGTTAAATGATTTAATCAAGATCACACAGATAGTAAGTAGCCGAACCCCTTGAATCCCTTTGACAAAGCACAGAGAACTGGAGAAGGTTATAGGACTAGGGGTGGGGAAATGCTATCTTAATTATTTTTAAAGGGGAGGGAAGAGAATGGATTTTTCACACTGTTAGCCATCTTCAAATGTTCAAAGGAGGTATAAGGGAGAAGGGGGATTGAATTGGTTCCATTTGGTCCAAGAGAACAAAATTAAGAATAATGAATGGGAATTACAAAAAGTCAAATATTGGTTTCATGTAAGGAAAAACTTTCTAACAATGAGAGTAGAATTGGTTGCCTTAGTGTAGAAGGAGTTCCCCATCTTTAGAAGTCTTCAAAGGGAGGATGGGTGACTGTTTGTTAGGGATATTTTATTTCATTTTATTTTTTAAGCAATCAGGGTTAAGTAACTTGCTCAAGGTTACACGGCCAGTTATTTCTGGGTGTGGTGCTGAGTATCTGAGCCCAGATTTGATCCCCAGGTCATCCCGACACTGGAGCCGGTGCTCTTACTCTCTGAGCCACCTGGCTGCCCCCTATATTTGTTTTTATTCATACTGTTCTTTGATGTCATCTTTTCCACTCTTCTCCCTTATTTGTAATCTGTTGCAACCTTTCCACATACCTGTGTACTTCTTCATTGTTCTTTGGGTCAGATCATGTACAGTTTCAATGCTTTGCAGACTCCATGACTTGAAACCATGCACCACTTGAAGAAAGATATTGGTATAGACCAATGTTTCAGGGAGAATCTTGGTGTCATTAAAAGAACTTTGCACATTCCCAAAGGAAACACAGTCCATTCTCCTCCTTTTCAATTCTGGATCCACTCATTGTCTATTTGTAATATATGAGAAAGAAAGAAAAAGAAAGAAAGAAAGAAAGAAAGAAAGAAAGAAAGAAAGAAAGAAAGAAAGAAAGAAAGAAAGAAAGAAAGAAAGAAAGAAAGAAAGAAAGAAAGAAAGAAAGAAAGAAAGAAAGAGAAAGAAAGAAGGAAAGAAGGAAAGAAAGAAAGAAGGAAAGAAAGAAAGAAATGAAGGAAGGAAGAAGAAAAGAAAAAAGAAGGAAAGGAAGGAAGGGAGAGAGGGAGGGAGGAATGAAGGAAGGAAGAAAGAGACAAATGGATGATGGGCAAGTGAGTAGATGGGTAGGTGAGTAAATGGATTGGCTCACAATATACCAGTAGATTAACTCTATAGGCATTTAATGAAATGAAACTAAGAGTACAACAGATGAAAGAAAGAATCTGCAAAATTTTTATATTCTCTTCATTATAAAGGACAATTAAGCTATCATATTTTGATTCGAATATTGCAGTCAAGAATATACTTCTAAAATAGATGGGATTGAATCTGAATGAAATTAAGGTGGTTTAAAATAGTTGGAAAAGTCTAAGTATATAGAAGAGTTTCACGCTCATTAAGGGATCCATTCTCAAGGGATCTAGAGTAGAGAAATATACCAAGTCTTTGAAATAATCTCTAAACTGATGATGAAGATGGACCAATATTATTTATAGGTTACTATTTTCCCATTTACACAAAATTTCAATGAGAATAAGCCACACAATCATCGGTGACAACTTTCTTATTCTTATTTCTATTGATATCTTCTATTGATATCACTTTCATATCTTGAAACTGTTCTGCCTCCAGCAATCCATGACTTCTGAGCAAGTATGTTTTTTAAAGAGAGGAAAAAAATGTGGTTCAAAGACAACCAAAATGCCAACTGTGGCTGACCCTACCTGCAATATTTCAAACCTATAACCCTCCCCCCATGCACACACACACACACACAGACACACATCTGTAAAGAGGAGAGGAAAGCACATTTTTTTAAAAACAGTTCTTAAGCCAATCTTGCTTGTTATAATTGTACAGAATTCAGTTTCAGGAGGTTTTTTTTTCTTTTTTTTTTTACATTACTGTAGCATCAAGAGCACCTTGGCAAAGGGAAAAGGCAGATCTTTCTAGTGTGTATGAAAATAAATATAAATCAAATTTACATAATGGTACAATCCTAACTGGTCAGCTGGGTGGTACAGTGGATAGAGTACAGGGCCCAGAGTCAGAAAGACTCATCTTCCTGAGTTCAAATCTGGCCTCAGAATGTAACTGTGTGATTCTAGGCAAGTCACTTAACCCTGTTTGCCTCAGTTTCCTCATCCGTAAAATGAGCTAGATAAGGAAATGGCAAACCACTCCAGTATCTTTGTCAAGAAAACCCCAAATGGGGTCACAAAGAGTTGAACACGAATGAAACAGCTGAACAACAACACCACAATACTAACTATAATTACAGGTGCTCTGTGATCAGAATCGGATTTGAATAATCGTTGCCTCATAGGTGGGCAGAGCTTGAAGCAACCTTAACATCACCTAACCATAACTGGAAGGGACCTTAGAGGTGGTCTAACCCATTGTTTTCATTTTACAGGTAAGGAATGCCTACTTGTAAATTTACTTTCAAAATATCCATAGACTTGAGAAAGCTCATGGTTTCTTTTTAGAATTTTTTTTAGGAGCTCTATTAAAATAAAAACCTGCTCCTTAAAGTAACCACACAGAAAAACTTTGGAAGAGAATTGCAAAGACTTAAACAAATGCTTTGCTCCACATACATACAACAGCATCATCATAAAGGGTCTGCAGCAAACCAGAAATATGAACAATATGGTTCCAGATATGAAATACACCGGATGATGTCTTATTTAATGTTTGAAAAATCTATCATAGGTTTTTAATTAAAGTTAAGAGGATCTTGGTGGTGACTTTCCTTTTACAGTATATGTTTACCATGAGATTAATTCTGACTGATTGATGGGTGGGTGGGTTTATGTAAGACTTGTTCAGAATATTCCCTTTGGAAACCTAGACAACCTTTTTCATATTATAGTGGTGCTCAATCCACCAGGATTATTTACTGACTTTTATTTTATTTTAGTGAGAAAACCAAAAAGTAACAATTTATATTTTTAACTACAGAAAGTTTCGGTAATTTACACTAACAAATTCCCTTGCCTGTCATGCAAATAATATTTAAAGGAAGCTAACAGTTGTGGTTCACATTCCTATGGAGCTTAAGAATGTATTAAGTGTCCCCGTTACATCAAGCCCACAAGGTAGATAATACCAACATTGTTGTCCTGAGGAAACTGAGTCTTAGAGGTTTAGCGACTTGTCCAGGAGCACATAGGTAGTATAGATAGAGATGGATACTAGACCTTCTGAGATTTCATTAATATAGGGAACAATGATCCTTCTGAATGAGAAAACACCCTTTATCAATGCAGGTCAGCTACGTCTTGAGTGCTACCAGAGTACTGAAAGCTTAAAAATGTTCCCAGTGGCACACAGTCATTCCAAGCCAGAAGCAGGGACCCCTGGCTCCAACACCAAATCTCTGTCGTACTAGGGCTGCCTTTCACATCGCTAGGAAGGATCAGAATTGAGACTTCACCCTAAATGGACTTGCTCAAAGTCCAGTGTACTTTTGACAACACTGTGTTGATCATCGGGAGTATTGTTGATATGCGCCCAGCTGTATCACATTTTTGGTTCTCAAATCCTGCCTCAGACACTTACTAGCTGTGTGACCCTGGGCAACTCCCTTAACCTCTGTTTGCCTCAGTTTGCTCATCTATAAAATGGGGAAAATAATAGCACCTACTTCCCAAGGTTGTTGTGAGGATGAAAAAATATGGTAATCATAAAGAGCTTAGACACAGTGCCTGCCACATAGTAAGCACTATCTGAATGTTAACTGTGAATGAGGCCAAAACTTACTTAGTGCTACCAGGTTGGTGGGAAAAATGCATTTGGAAGAAATCAATGGAGTCAACATTATGAAAGGATTCTCTGCTTTTAAGTATTCTCCAGAATTTATTTAAGTTGGTCTTTCTGTTACATGTAAATGCTTTCTTACTAGTTTTTAGGCAGTTAAAGTCACAGAACACAACCTGATGTAGTGCATAGAGAGTTTGCCACAGAATCAGGAAAACTTTGTTTCAGATCCTGACTCTAACACATACTCCTGGGCAAGCCACTGAACTTTCTGGTGCCCCCAGATGACTCCCTGAGACTATAAATTGCAGATAAGGGACTGCCAAACAATATCTTCATCCAGGGTACTGCTTAATCAGTGATCACAGGTTCCTTTCCAAACTCTATGCCCGCATGGGGAATAATTAGCTTATAGAATGTTGGAGTTGGAAGGAACCTAAGAATGTTAATGTAAGGAAGGAAAAATCCCATTCTCCCTCATTCCAATCCAGGTGACATAGAACAGAATACTTCATGCCAACCTAGTTATTTCTACCTTTTATCAAGTAGTTTCCCTGCCTTAGAATATTCTCCCTCTTCTTTTCCTCCTATTCAAATGATACTCATCCCTTCAGGCAGAGTCTGAATGCTTGCTTTCTCCTTCATGAAACTTTTTCATGATCTTCCTCTTTTTCTCATCTCCTGTAGCACTTACAGTTTATACTCATAATTTAACATATTTAGGCCATCTCATGTTATTTCTTGTTTTTCCATGGTAGTTTTATTCTCTGGATTAGTTCCTTCATGATTGTAGCTGTGTCTTATGCTTTGCTTTCCATCCACACTTAATCCCAAACACCTAGCACGATGTCATGGAATAAGTGCTCATTGAATTGTTGTTGCTTAGTCATTTTCAGTCATGTCTGACTCTTCATGACCCCTTTTGGGGTTTTCTTGGCAAAGATATTGGAATGGTTTGCCATTTCTTTCTCCAGTAGAGTAAGGCAAACAGAGGTTAAGTGAATTATCCAAGGTCCCACAGCTAGTAAGTGTCTGAGACTGGATTTGAACTCAGATCTTCCTGACTCCAGACCCAGTGCTCTATCTGCTGAGCTACCTAGCTGCCTCCTAGGCAAACAGAATTAAGTGACTTGCCCAAGATCACACAGCTAGTAAGTGTCTGAGATCAGATTTGAACTCAAGTCTTCCTAACTCTAGGTCCAATACTCTATCCATTGAGCCACCTTGTTGCCCTGTTCATTGAATACTTGACTAATTTAGTCAATCAAGTTGGACAGTTATTGAACAGTTGTGCCACAGAAGTGAACACAGCCTCAATTGCCCAGGGTCCAACACATTGGATCCTGCCTGTATTTGTTATGGAAGGTGACATTTGGCATTGCATTTGATTTTGTTTTCTGTATGATTTGAACTCATTAATATCTGCATATGTATTTTTATCTTATTTCCAATTGATACATTACTGGTAACTTATAGGATTGGAATGTTAGATCTAGAAGAGCCTTTTGAAATTGACTAACTCAAACCTCTCATTTTATATATGTAAAAGCCCTGTGACCCAGGTGAGAATTTCCTCTTCCATTTGGGGTTCTTAGCTCTCAACTCACGGGTATTGGGTCTATTTTCTAAAGGGATTAAGAAAGGGAATTAGCGTCTTTTCACACTGGTTGGTTATACCTCTCAGAGCCTAGGTTTGACTAATGACTAAGATTTCCCAAAAATGGTTTAACAGGATCTCTTCTAGATTTTTCTGAGAAGACAAACTAGGCCATCTTTGCCTCATTTTTTATCTAGCCTTAAATCACTGAATGGGTGTTGCCTCAGACAAAAGGAGACCTGGGAAAGACTTTAGCTTAAAAAGGTCAAGGTCACGGGCTGCACCCTGGGCCTTCTCTAATCAATCTTGCCACTGACTTCAATGACTCTGGAGGAGAGAGTGAGACTTTGCACAGTCATTTAAAACCAGTTCACTTGCAAGTCCAGACATCACCCTCCTGATGTCATTGGTTCTCTTCAAGAAGGAAAGAAGAATAATAACAGTGTACAAAACAGAAAAGGGATAGGGCAACTATTTGTTTATTCCACCACAAAAAATGCTTGAATTCAAAAGACCCATAAGCAAACATTGAGAAATACTTGAAATGTCACAGAATAACCTCGCACTTCCAAGAGGCTGATGCTTAAAACTTTAAAACATGAAACACTTTCTGGGACTGTTGTGCTAATATTTTTTCCCCCACTTCACTTCCCCCTACAGTAGATTTTTATTAAGTTGTGGACAATCCAAACAATTCCCTCTAGGCCTGTATCTTCTGTTCAGCCATGAAAGAAAAGCTCTTCTTCCTAGAAATAGTAACTCTCTCCTCTGGAAAGGATGCAAGTGCAGAAAGCTACTCCCAATGAAAATACTTGCTGACCTCTTGAACTCATGAGGTAGCTTCCAAGGCTAGAAATGTTGATCTCAAGATTGATGTTCAGTCACTTAAACTCAAGGAAAGAAATACAAAACAGAAGAGACAGTCAGGGACTCGAGGTTCAGTCTCTGGCTCATCAGGGTAAGTATATTTACTTACTACCTTGTCCATGTAGTGCTTATTATTCTCATGGGGTGGAGGGAGAGGATAAAGATCCCCTCTCCCCTTTCCCAAAATCAGACTCAATTTCCTCTATGGTCCTTTGAGTTCCAGTTATCTATGAACTTTCTTTCCCTGACCTAGAGGATATGACTTGGCTGAAAGGATTATACTAGAATCTTCTCAAATTAATTCATTCAGAATGGAACTGAATAGATAGCCCATGAAATTTTGCATCTTAATATGAACTTAATTTTTCTCCCTAGGGAGAATGCTGCTCATTCATTCATTTATTCATGGAAATGTCTTGGAGTGATTTGGAGCATGTGCAGCCATTCTATAATGGAATCCAGTCTTTTAAACACATGATAAGTAAGAGTGTTTCTGATTGGCTATAGCTGTACAGCCAAAACTGGGGAGTGCATTTAAAAGGCGCTAGTCAGCCAGAGCTTTACCCCCTTCTCTTCAGGTGACTTTTTCATATCTAATGGCATCCAGTGAGAGGAGAGAGACAATGCTATAAAGTGGGGAAGCCTCGGGCCCTCCCCATCTGAGGCCAACTTGTATCCTATGAATCACTTCTTTACCTCAACATTTGTTCTTTCATTTCAGATGCAGGAAATAGGGTTCAGAAATTGTGAGTTTCAAGGAGTCAAGAGATTGAACCACTTAAAAGGTCTGGGAGCAAAATTCATGCTGAGTTTTGAATTAGTCAGTTTAGTTCTGAAATGTAAGGGAGAAATAAATGACCTTCGGAATCCAACCCAATAGCAATTAAGATGAGGATTCAGGGATGGTTAGGTGGCACAGTGAATAGAGCACCAGCCCTGGAGTCAGGAGGACCTGAGTTCAAATCCGGCCTCAGAACTTAACACACTTGGGCAAGTCATTTAACCCCAATTGTCCTACCTTCCTCCCTCCAAAAAAGCAAAAAAAAAAAAAAGATGAGGATTCATCTGGCATCAATGCAACATTTGGATATGAATACAAAATCGGTGGCATGTAGAAAATGTATTAAGTCTGAGTCAAATTTCTGCAGAGAAAACAGTGGCCTAAGGAAGAGTATATGTCCCAGGGATTTGGGAGAGAGGGAGAGGATTGTATTTCTCTTCTTGGTATAGCTTCAGAATAAATATCTCTTTGAAAAATCTCATTGGGGTTAATTTAACTAGGAAGTTAGTTACTGGCTGACAGTGGGTAAAACATACCTGAAATGGGTGTTCAAGCCTATGGAATTTGAGAAGAGATACCCCACTTTCTCAGGGGTATCCTTTGAAACCTGAGAGATATACTTAGTTTATATATATATATATAGTTCAAGTATACAGTATATTTTTTTTTGCTTTTTTTTCTTTGGAGGGGCAATTGGAGTTAAGTGACTTGTCCAAGGTCACACAACTAGTAAGTGTTAAGTGTCTGAGGCCGGATTTGAACTCAGATCCTTCTGACTCCAGGGCTGGTGCTGTATTCACTGTATCACCTAGCTGCCCCTACAGTAGATTTTTATTAAGTATAATTTTGGTTCTAAGTATTCCATCATCATTTCTGTAATACTTTCAGTTAAAAATAATTATACAAGAGCAAATGCAAAAAATGTGAAATTGTGAAAACAAACCCATTAAGATTCCCTTTACATAATTATATAGGCTCAAACAAGTCAAGGTTTTTCAGAATGGAAGAATAAAGTCATAGTGTAGCTTAGAAAGCAATAGAAATTTGTTACCATGCTATCAAAGTGGGAGGCAACAAAATTTTCAAATATTTTACAAGCACAGAAAAACAGTTAAAATAAAATTTTGGACTATTGTAGAATTAGAAAGTGGCTCAACAAACAGAATTGCTTAAAAGACTTCTACAAATTCTGAGTTTTGCAGCGTTTTGATTTTAAGAGAGTTTTGACAAAGAGTCATATTTAAAAATACCCTCCCAGCCTCCCACCTACCCATTCATATTCTCAGTCTTGGTTTTTCCATTTAATTCAGTAAGAATTGGGAAAAATCAGTCAACAGCCACTTATTAATTTCATACTATATGTGAGGCTCTGTGCCAGGTCCTGGGTATGCTAATACAAGTAGAAAGAAAGTCAGTACCTGCCCTCAAAGAGATTACTTTCTAATGGAGGAAGGTAACACATAAAAGGAAGCTGAAAAGATGTGTGTGTGTGTGTGTGTGTGTGTGTGTGTGTGTGTGTGTGTGTGTGTGTGTGTGGAAATAAAAGTAACCATTGTGGGGCATGGAAGAGGTAGCTTGCAGTGCAGTCTTGAGAGAAATGAGACATAACCAGCTTGGGCACCCTTTTTAAATAGAGTTTTTGGGAGGAGCCATCCAATCAGAGGGAGAAATTGCAGGGGAGGGGGGCAGGGAGGTACTTTCATATGTGAATGCTAGGGTTGGAGTGGGGCTTCAAGATTAGGGAGGTATGGTATGGGAGAGGAAATCCAAGGTGCAGCCTGGAGAGGAATGAGAGTAAAGGAGAGTAGTACAGTGGGAATGGCATTGGTTTCCATATCAAAGAACTTGGGTTCAAATCCTGCCTCTTACACTGACTGTGTGAGTTTTGTCAAGTTATGGGGTTTTTGTTTCAATTTTCAGTCAACAAATATATATTTGGAGACTGCAATATGCCCCTGTGCTAGGTGCTGAGTATACAAACACAGAAGCAAAAATGAGCCCTGCTCTCAAAGAGCTTAAATACATAGTTGGGAAAGAAAGCCTGTGCATATAAATATTTGTTCTTGTTCAATTATTTCAATCATGTCTGACTCTTTGTGAACCCCATTTGGGGTTTTCCTGGCAAAGATACCAGAGTGATTTTCCATTTCCTTCTCCAGCTCATTTTACAGATGAGGAAGCTGAGGTAAATAGAGTTAAGTGACTTGCCCAGAATCCCATAGCTCTTAAGTGTCTGAGGCTAGATTTGAACTCAGGGTCTCCTGACTCTGAGGCTGGCACTCTATCCATTGTGCCACCTAACTGCCGTACATAGAAATATGGATTTTAAAAAAATTATAGATACCGAGTAGATACATCATGACTTTAAGGAGAAGACATGGTCAGCTCAGGGCATCAAGAAAGGTCTTCACTTGCAAATCGGTGCTTGAACCTTTGAACCCTGAAGGAAACTAAAGTTTCTGAGAGATGAAGGTGACAAAGGATTGCCTTCTGATCATGACAGACAGTCAACACAAAGGTTAGAAATTGGAGTGATGCATATGAGGAAAAGCAAGAGAGCCAGTTTGTCTGAACCACGGTGTTCATGGAGGAGAGTAATGTGCAGTAAAGCCAGAAAGGTAGGTTCAAGTCAGCCTGTGAAGGGTTTTACATGCTAACAAAGGGGGTTTTTTTTATCTTTAAGGTAATACAGAGTCATTGAGTTTATTAAGTGGGGGTGGGGGAGAGCAGTTAGAGATGGGGTGTTTCTATACCTTCAAAGCAAATATCCCTTTGGAAAAAAAAAATCTTTGTTGTCGTTTTCAGTCATGTCTGACTCTTCGTGATACCATTTGAAGTTTTATTGGCAGAGATATTGAAGTAGTTTGCCATTTTCTTCTCCAGCTCATTTTACAGATGAGGAAGCTGAGGCAAACTGGGGTAAGTGACTTGTGCAGCATCACACAGTGTCTGAGGATGGATTTGAACTCAGGTCCTCCTGATTCCAGAGACAGCCTCTATTCACTGTGTCACCTAACTTCCCTGGTTGATGTTAATTAATTAAATGGCACTGAGAGGTTAGTTGATTACTGGTGGCTAACAGTGAGGAAGTTTATTGAGTAAGAGGTTAGTCCTATACTTTAGGAAAATTGTTTCAGTGGCTATGTGTATGACAGATTGGAGTAGGTAGGGTTTTGAGGCAGGGATGCCAATTAGCAAACTATTGTACTAATTTAGGGATTCAGGGCCTAAAATGGTGGTAGTGTGAGTAGAAAAGTGACATGCCAGAGATGCTGTAGAAATAGAAATGTCAAGATTTGCACATTGCTAAGATATGTGGAGCAGGAGAAAGTCGGAGATGACACGAAGGTTGTGAATCTGGGTGACCAGGAGGGCTCTATGTCCTGCCTCCACACAGAACTAAAGATGTTTCCCTGTCTTTAAAATGAGAGGATTGGGCTGAATGACCTCTACAACCCCTTCCAGCTTTAAAGTGTATGATCTGCATTTATTAGGCACCATACTAATCACAGGGTATGCAAAGACTAAAATCAAATATCCCTTGCCCTCAAGGATCTTACATTCTATTGGTAGGAAATAACATGTTCACTGAGAAGTAAATACAAAACAGATTTTCTTACTAGTATCATGCCTCTCTCATATACAAGTAATGAATTAATCTGTTAAAATGTTATTAAAAACTGCTGCCTAAACGACACCAAGCCTTCTTGTTTCAATGATTCCCTTTTACACTTCATATTTTCCTCCTAAAGCTTCTCCAATAATGGCTGGCCCTTTTCTCCCCCTTAGTTGAACGTGTGGAATTGGCTGCATTGTTTTGAAGTTCAGTCTGTCTTCAAGGCTCTTACCTTCAGTGTAACTTATTGCAAACTCTTAGAGTCTGGTATTAATAATAAATATGATTGCCATGCATCCTTATTTTTTACTTAATTTAATTACAGAAAATGCAATAGCCTTATGAAAACAATATATGCGTTTTCAAACCTAATTAACATGATACAAAGTGCCCAGGTCAGTAAAACTGTTGTTTTATCTGGAAACCTTCCATGCAAATAGATAAAAACAAAACTGCATTTAATTCAACAACTTTAGTTAACAGGCAAATCAAAGATGACTGGTTCTAGCCTGGGGGCTCAGTCTGCCTCGTAATAAATACTTTCCTTTTGTCAGGATTCAAGAGAAAGGGAGAGATATGCAAACCCTATCAAATACTCCAAGCTATGGTCAAGTCAGCCATGACCAGAGCTTAGTCACTGGACCAATTCAAGATTACTAAACCACAATCAGCCCAGATGTAATTGAGCCCTGATCTGCCTGCCTGCCCTTTGATTTTTAAATGTGATACCCACCTCTGTCATTCCTTGACAATTCGGCCTTGCGTCAAACCTCAGACTTCTCCTCAGGGTTCTGTATCTGATGTCCTTTCCATGTATTTCCCTTTGAGTTGGGCCTTCTCGAGGTAACAGTGAGACTCTGGGCTGTTGGCACAAACACTCTCATTAACAGACCTGCTGGTTTGGGCTCTTGGGAAGGACCCGGATTTATTTGTTTCCTATCCACTCACAATATTTATCTAGTTCTTTTCCTTTATAATGGAATGCTGCTTTCTTCATGCATAGTTACTTGTTCATTCATTCATTTGACAAACAATTCCTAAGCACTTACCATAGTGCAAATCATTATGGTAGGTTGGGAATCCCAGAGATAATAAAGCATAAACCTCTCCTCAACCACCTTGACACACTTCGCCCCTCCCCTCCACCCCCCAGGTCTTCCTTTTCTGTTTATATTCCCAGAGTTTTCAAATAGCATTTATTAAATACTTACTATATGCTAAGATCTGGGAAGATGGACTCAGTTCACACACACATATACATACATTACGTACATATACATACATACATTTATAGCTTATAATATATATCCTGAAATATATATATATATCTATATATATATATATATATATATATATATTTACATTATAGTCCTGCACTTTAGGAAAATTGTTTCAGTGACCATGTATATGACAGATTGGAGTAGGGAGGGTTTTGAGGTAGGGATGCCAGTTAACAAACTATTGTGCTAATTTAGGGAAGAGGTTAGTTCAGGATACATGTACGTATGAATTCATGTACACATATACATTGTGTGTATTTCTGCTCATTTTTTCCCCTGCACTGAGGTTGCCGTCCAGTCAAACTGGCCATATTGCTATTCCTCCTCCACAACACTCCATCTCCGGTGTCTGTCTCCCCCAAACCTGGAATGCAGCCACCATCCAAGCAAGCAGCCCTTGAGGAAATGAGACCTGATAACTGCTTCTGCAGGTGCTCTTTCCATGGCCTCCTCAACACTCACAGCTACTGAAGGCCCCAGGAAAGAGTTCTCATCACCAGAATCCTTTGCTCTGTCAAACATTTCGACATCAGAATTGGATATGGTTTTATCAGCGAAGACGACAGTAAAGAAGATGCATTACCAGCTACTTTTGTTCTGTACCCTAAAGACTGTGGGGCCTTTCCATCTGACTTGCAGCTGAAATCTCCTTTAGATGTTGTCTCCCCTTATTAGAACAGGAGTTCCTTGACAGAAAGGATAATCTTACTGTTGTATTCATATCCCCAGAGTTTAGTATGTAGCAAGCTTTTAATAAATGTTTTTTAATCCATTCCTTTACTTATAAATCCTCACTTCTGTCTCTTAGAATTCCCAGTTTGCTTGAAATAACAACTTTTTGTTTGTTTGTTTTTTGGAGGGGGAAGGCAGGGCATTTGGGGTTAAGTGACTTGCCCAAGGTCACACGGCTAGTAAGTGTTAAGTTTCTGAGGCCAGATTTGAACTCAGGTCCTCCTGACTCCAGGGCAGGTGCTCTATTCACTTCTCAACAACTTTTTTTTTCTAATTCTTCCCAACCTCAGATGTTGGTGCCTCTCTTACAAATTACCTTGCATTTATATTCTTCTGATGGTGTCTTCCTCAATAGAGTAGAGGCTCCTTGAGGGCAAATATTGTTTTTTGCCTTTTGTGTCCCTAACCCTTAGCATTTACTACCTGGTACATAGTAAGTGCTTAATAAATGCTGTTGATTGATTGAAATATAGACAGTAGCACATTACAAAGCATATTGGCATCTATTATCTCAGTTGAGTCTCTAAAGTGTCCCAAAAGTTAGATAGGACAGGTATTATTGAAGTATTTTATAGATGAAGATACCTGGGATGTTAAAACTTAAAAGGTCTTAAAATATAGAATTTGTGAACACAGAAAATGGAATATTAAGTATCCTGGAATCATAGAATATCTGACCATAAAATGTTAGAATTGAGGAAAGTTATGGCTAGAAAGGACCATAGAAAACATTTAGTCAAATTCCCATTCATTTCACAGATAAAGAAAATGAAGCACAATAAAGTAAAATGACTTAGCCACAACCACAGAAATGGGGACAGAACCAGAGCTAGACATTGGTTCTCTTGACTCCCATACTAGGGCTCTTTTCCTAAACTACTGTAACACTATTTGTACTTAATTATCTAAGTTCATTTATGTTTGAACAACTCACATATAATAGAGATTCAAGATGAGCTGATTTTTAATTGTCAGTCCTATGTAGATTAAAATTTCATTATGTCTGAATTAGTAACAAGCCAAATAGGCTCAAGGCTAGACAGCAGATTCTTGTCTGTTTAGTGAATAAGTCCTTGAAAAGAGAACATAAAATATTTCTTCTTGAGGGAAGGGACTGTCTGATGCCTTTTTTTGTATCCCTAGTGTTTAGCACAATGCCTGGCATATAGTAGGTGCCTAATAAATGTTTATTGAATGAATGAATGAATATTTTTAGAGGGAGGTTCAATATACAAATTGTTTTCATGGGTTCTTGAGCACTGTGAAAACATTAATAGAAAATTGATCATCCATCTCATTGCAAATCATGCATATTTAATCAATAAAGTCCCTACAAAATTCAACTCATGCAAAACTTTCTACAGTGGCTTTCCCGATACAACTCCCTATCCCAACTCCCCAAATTGTTAGTGCTCTTCCAGCCCCGTGAAATTATTCTGTATTTATTTATCATTGTACACATTTCCCACCAATAAAGTATGAGTTTTTCAGGTCAGGGTCAAACATAGTGTCGGGCATATAGCAGACATTTAATAAATGCTTTTTTACAGGATCATAGATTTAGACCTAAAATTTTAGACTTCAAAAAAAAACTAACTCCATTTCACAGATGAGGGAACACAGAGCAATGGAATGATTTGCCCAAATACACACAGAATTCTGTAAGCAGCCTAATCAGGTACTCTGATTTCAAATCCAGGAGTCTTTTGATGAAATTCTGTTTTTCTATAGAATTTAGTTAAAACCAAGCCCTATTTGCCAATTTTTAGTTAATGAGCTAGTAAAAAGTAACAAAGCTTTCTTTTCTTTTAAATTTATTTATAGTTTTCAACATTTGCTTTTACAAAATTTTGAGTTCCATATTCTCTCCCCTCCCTTTGCTCCCTCCTCCCCAAGATGGCATGTAATCTGATAAAGGCTACACATATATGATCATATTAAACATATTTCCACATTAGTCATGTTGTGAAAGAAGAATCAGAACAAAAGTGAAAAACCATGAGAAAGAAAAAACAAAAAATAACAAAAGAAAGAGAAAATAGTATTCTTCAATGTGCATTCAGACTGCTTCCATAGTTCTTTTTCTGGATGCAGATAGCATTTTCCCTCATGAGTCTTTTGGAACTGACTTAAATCATTCCATTGCTCAGAAGAGTTAAATCTAACAAAGCTGGTCATTGCACAATATTGCTGAAAAGTAACAAAGCTTTCTAAGATTAATGCTATAATTCAGAATTTTCACAATTCTGCTCTTCTTCCCCTTTAAATGATCCCAAATGAGTCAATTAGATATGCCCTTTACTTATGTTATTATTTTGCAACTTTTTTTTTCTAATCACATGGTCCCTTTAGAGGAAAGGCCTGGACTTGCAATAGTTTACTCTCTGGACTTGGCCACCATACCAGTCACCTTCTTTGTCAGCCCCTGTGGCCTCCTTCTCCCTCCTGGAAGTTCCATTTTCTGGAAGGGCCCAGATCAGCCATCCTTCATTCTCCAGACTCTGCCTCCATGACCCTTCGAGGACCTTTTCCCTCTGCACTCCCCCCCTTTTTAGCTCCTTTTTATATGTTGTCTTTCTCTATTAGTATGTAAGCTCCTTAAGTAGCAACTATCTTTTTGCTATTATTTGTATCTCCAGAACTTGGCACAATGACTGGCATATAGTAATTGCTTAATAAATGCTTTTTTTATTTTGACAGTCCTGCCTCCAATATTCCTTTCCAGCTTTATCCTCCTTTACTTCTTTTCATGTATTGTAGGATGATAAACCATACTACTTACTCATCAATACCCTGGATTCTGCCTATGCTTTCCTGCTTCTGTCTCTATGACTAGAATGCTATCTTCTCCCAGATCATTGAAATTCCACCCATCCTTCACAGTTCAGTTTAAATATCATCTCTACCAAGCCTTTCCTCATCTTCCCAGTTTGAAATGATCTACTTCTCAGAACACCTTGTCACTCTTCTTATTCAATTATTACATTCTGGTTTTGCACCCTAATTACTTTTGTAATTTAACAATAATATTAGGCAGCATTTTATATATATATTTAATTTTTGGAGGGGAAAGGCAAGACAATTGGGGTTAAGTGATTTGCCCAAGGTCACACAGTTAGTAGGGTGTGTCAAGTGTCTGAGGCCAGATTTGAACTCAGGTCCTTCCTGACTCCAGGGTCAGTGTTATATTCACTGTACCACCTAGCTGCTCCTGGTAGCATTTTATAGCACTTACTATGTGCCCGGCACTGTGCTAAGCACTTTATAATTATTATCTCGTTTGATCCTCACAACAATCCTCAGAGGTAGGTGCTATTATTATACCCATTTGATTGATGAGGAGACTAAGACAAATAGAGGTTAAATGACTTGCCTAGGTTCACACAGCTGGTAAGTGTAAGAGGCCAGATTTTAATTCAGTTCTTCCTCATTACAATTCTGGCATTCTATTGACTATGCTACCTGTTAGATTATAAATTAGTTTATTAAGGGCAGGCACCACATTTTATTCATCTTTGAATCCCCTACAGCATCATGAACTTTGCACACAATAGGGATTTAACAGGTGTGTGTGTTAAATAAATAGATGAACCACAACGATGATGGGATAACAACCACTTGGAATTGTTTTGTTTTGTTTTGTTTTCCCTTCTAGTTCTCAATTGCTTTATTAATTACAAAGTATGTTTGAGCATTTTCTTTTTTTTTCTTTTTTCAAATGCTTTATTAACTTCTGATTTACATTATTCATTTCCTCCAGATTCTGAGTTACACATTTTCACCCCGTTTTTCCCCTACCCACCACCCCAAAATAGCAGTCCCACAGGATATCCCCTCCCCCAATCTGCTCTCTCCCATATCTTCTCTCATGCCGTCTTTGACTTTTCTAGTAGGGCATGGTGAATCTCTATGCCCTATTGTCTGTATATCTTATTTCCCAATTACATGTAAAATAGTATTATTAATAATATATATTTAAACATTTGATATTAAAACTCTAAATTCCAGATTAATTCCATTCCTCCCTTGTCACCTGCCCTTACTGGAAAGATAAGCAGTTCAGTATAGGTTTTACATGTATAGCTTATGCAAAACATTAACATAGTTGATATATTGTAAAAGATTGACTATATTTCCCTCCCTCCTATCCCACCTCCCACTAGTTCTATTCTTTACTTTGATCCCATCCCTTTTCAAAAGTGGGTGCTTTCAACGTCCCCCCACCCAGCCTTCCTTCCCTTCCATCGTCCCCACTCTCATCCCCTTCCCCCCTCCTCTCCTGTAGGGTGAGACACCCTATTTAGTGTGTATTTCATTCCCTCCCCAAGCCAAATTCAATGAGAATAAGGTTGACCCATTCCCTTTTGCCTTCCTATTCTTCCCCTCCATTGTAATCATTTTCCCTTGCCTCTTCTATATGAGATAGTTTACCCCATTCTGTCTCTCCCTATCTCCTCTCATTATATTCCTCTCTCACCTCTTAATTTCACCTTTTAAGTATCATCCTTTCCTATTAAATTGGTCCTGTGCCCTCTGTCTATGTATACCTGTAAACATATATACACACATTCCCATAAGTATTCATATGCCAATATACCCTCTGATATAGACACACACACACACACACACATATATATATATATATATTATATATTCCCTTCAAATATTTTTTTTACTGAGAAAAGTTTTATCAGTTACAATTATTGTTTTTCCATGTAGGAATGTTAATAGTTCAAATTTGATAAATTCCTTATGGTTTCTTTTCCCTATTTACCTTCTCATGCTTCTCTTGCTTCTTGTATCTGGATGTCAAATTTTCTATTCAACTCTGGTTTTTTCATCAAGAATGCTTGAAAGTCCTCTATTCCACTGAATGACCATATTTTCCCCTGAAACATGATACTCAGTTTTGCTGAATAGGTGATTCTTGGTTTTAATCCCAGCTCCTTTGCCCTCTGGAATATCATATTCCAAGCCCTTCGACCCATTCAGTGTAGAAGCTGCCAGATCCTGGGTTATCCTGATTGTGTTTCCACAATATTCAAATTGTTTCTTCCTGGATGCTTGTAATATTCTCTCCTTGACCTGGGAATTTCGGAACCTGGCTGTAATATTCCTAGGAGTTTTCTTTTTGGAATCTTTTTCAGGAGATGGTCGGTGGATTCTTTCAAGCTCTATTTTGCCCTCTGGTTCTAAAATATCAGGGCAATTTTCCTTGAGCATTTCTTGGAGGATGATTTCTAGGTTCTTTCTTTGATCATGGCTTTCAGGTAGTCCGATAATTCTTAAATTATCTCTCCTGGATCTATTTTTAAGGTCAGTGGTTTTTCCAATGAGATATTGCACATTGCCTTCTATTCTTTCATTTGTTTGGATCTGTTTAATAGCATCTTGATTTCTCATAAAGTCATTAGCTTCCATTTGCTCCAATCTAATTCTGAAGCAATGATTCTCCTCATTGAACTTTTGTGATTCTTTTTCCATCTGGCAAATTTGGCTTTTTAAGGCATTCTTCTCCTCATTGCCTTTTTGAGCCTCTTTTGCCATTTGAGTTAGTCTGTTTTTTAACATGTTATTTTCCTCATTCAGGATGTTGACTCTCATTTCATAATTTTCTTGCATTGTTCTCATTTCTCTTCCCAATTTTTCCTTCACTTCTCTTATCTGCTTCTTAAGGTCCTCTGTGGCCTGTAACCAGCTTGTATTTTCCTTTGATGTTTTTGGTGCAGGAGTTCTGACTTCACTGTCTTCCTCCTGTTCCATGCTTTGATCCTTTTTGTCCCCAAAATAGGAGTCTAATGTAGGGTTCTTCTGTTTACTTTGTTTCCTTTGCCTGGGCATGTTGCCAGTCAATTACTTGACTTTTCAGATTTTTGCCACAGTAGGACTCGAAGGTGGAAGCTGGGAGCAGCAGGGAGGACCTGCTTCTACTCCAGCTGTCTTGACTCCGCCCCCCCTGGAATTTTTTTAAGAAACAAACTTCACTAAATGGCTTTTGATTTTATGCGAGTCCCAGTATCACCCCTTGCCCCACCAATGAATCTGCCCTTTTAACATAGAAAAGTAGCTAAGAAAACAACTAATATCAGTGATCTCATAGTCCCCCCACCTCCACATCAAGAAAAAAGGAAGGAATATTTCATTATGTGTTCTCTAGGACCAAGATTTGTTATTACAGTAACTCTGAGTTTGACTTCTTTTTTTAGTAACACTTCTATTTCAGAACGGATCTAGGTTAAAAAAAGGCTTGTCTCACGATTACAATGTGCACTTCACACACTAGCCCCATCTAGCTTTCCATTCTTATTAAAGGTAATTTCGACACATGTAATCTGGGATTTGCTAAAATGGCTTTCTTGCTCTTCCTCTCTGTGATGTTCCATCTACCATCTATGTCCCTTTTCATGAGCTCCCTCCACTGCTGGAATCTAGCCCCTCCTCTCCTTTGCTTCCCCCCCCCTTTTATTCTAATCTCTAGTTTCCTCAAAAGCACAGATTTAGTGCAACTTCCTACAGGAAGTCTCTTCTGATCTCCCTAGCATGTACTTATGTCATGTTCCATCTGCAGCAGATAAAGCACCAAGCCTGGAGTCAGGAAGACTCATCTTCCTGAGTTCCAATCCAACCTCAGGCACTTACTAGCTGTGTGACCCTGGACAAGTCATTTAACCCTGTTTGCCTCAGTTTCTTATCTGTGAAATGAGATGGAGAAGGAAATGGAAAACTACTTGTAATGGCAAGCAAATAGTACATTGCTGCATGTCTCAGCTATTCAAGTGCCTTTGAATATCACCTTTGATTATGTCGAATCTTTGTTGGAAACAGTATACATTGTGTTGCCCATAATAGGCCTAAGGGAGTTTAGAGACCTTCCCTGCCCTTAATAGGCCTAATATCATCACATGGATCCCACAGTGGGAGAAGCTTGCTAAAAGAGCAGAACAGGAAGGAGTAGAGAAGATAAAAGCTTGAATATGAACTGGGACTAAGCAGAACTGACAGAGAGAATGTTTGTGATGTCAGCACTCTGTCTGTTGTTCTGTTTATTGTTCTGTGTTGATGATACTTTGTCAGACAGAAGAACCTTGTCTGTTGTTCTTAGACAGAAGCCCTGAAAGAGGACTTTACTGCTGTTTACAGAAGTCCTGGGACTTACTATTGATCTATGTTTGATTTCTCAAACAGAAACTCTGTCTGTTGTTTTGTTACTCTGTCAGACAGAAAGTGAATTGAGCCGATAGTGCCAGCAATGTGTGAAAATATTGTAGCTCTGTTAATTGTTGTCTTCCTAGAAACAGAAACTGTGAAGGGCTTAGAGTACAGTAGTGCATATGAAACAGAAGTGGAGAACTGCCTACATGTGTGTCCAGGCAACAGCTGGGAGTGTGGAAGAGGAGCCATTGGGTTTAGAAGTCAGTCTTGAGTTAAGATGAAAGGAGACTTTATTTGGATACTCAGTGCTGACTAATGATATTGTAACTTACTGTGACATAGGAGTAGATGACCTTTGTACTTCCCACAACCCCTTACAGATGATTGACTTAAGAATGATTACTCCTTCAGGATGATTGGCTTAAGGATGATTGGAAAGCAGCCTGGAGTCAAGATGAAAGAAGGCTTTACTTCAGTACTCTATGTTGATTGAGGAGATTGTGACTTACTGAATAATATGCTTTGTTTAAGACTATGTGACCACCTTAGTAATAAATTGTTATGTTATATTGTTGTGAATGTTGTGCTTTAGTTTCTTGAATGTTTTGCTTTAGTTTATTGCTGAATAAATAAAAAGTTCTCTATACTATGCAATTAGATCCTTAAAGTTATTCATAGCAGCAGCCCTCAGGAGAGCTGCAAGTGACTGGCTTCATACCCTTCAAGTATCTTTGCCAAGAAAACCCCAAGTGGGCTCACAAAGAGTCAGATATTACTGAAATATTCACATTCACAAGTTGGGTCTCCCAGGGTACTGGGATCCGGGTATTCCTTGGGCCTTCATTTCTAGAACCATAGTTCACAAGCCCATACTGACTCATGAACTCAAAGCAAAGACAAAATGGCATGTCATAACACGAGGCCAAGTCAACAACCATTCATAAAGCACTTCCTATGTGCCAGGTACTATGATCACCACTAAGAATATACATACAAAGAGAAGAAACATGGCCTCTGTCCTCAAGAAGCTTGCATTCTAATACCGGAGAACAATACATAAAAGTAAAAGGGTAAAGGGAATGACATGGTAGAGATAGTTCAGAAACTGGAGAGGAGGAAAAGCCTGGCTGATCTAAGTGTTTTCCTTAAAATGGAAGATCTGTCAAGGACCAGAAGATCAGAGGCAGAAACCACGGGGGCGGAGTATATTTCCAGGGTTGCTGTTGTTTTTCATTTTTGAAAAGGACCGATTATATCACAGGTAAGATCTTGATTTATGCCTGAGTCATTTCCAGTGTGAAAAACACAGGGTAGCATGAACTTCCAGGATAAGGAGATCTTTGTGAAAAGTCCCAGTAAGCACTCCTCCGAGTTAACCTTAAATCCGTTCTCACTCTTCATGCTACTCCTTCTGAAAGCAACATCTTTGTTGCATATATCACTCCAGATGCTCATCTGTGGTCTCTACCTTTTCAGCCTCTGTCTCATTTGAGATCCTGGCCTGCAGTAGCACTATATGCTTTTGTACTGACCTAAGACCTGTGTCCCAGGGTCAATAGGAGCCTCCTACATTCTATCCTTTTCCACATGTCAGTTCAACCCTGTCGCTACAGGGTTACATATATATATATATATAGGGTTATAAGAGAGAGAGGGAGAGAGAGAGAGAGAGAGAGAGAGAGAGAGAGAGAGAGAGAGAGAGACTCTCTTGGTTTGTTCTTCATAGACAAGCTGCTCTGCCACAAGATGTTTTTGGGTTATTGTTTTGTTTGGGACTTAGTTTTTTTGTTTTTAGAGGGAAGAAAGAGAAATCCCCTCCTAATCATGCTGCTCAGTGGAAGAGGTGCAAAGGGAAGTCAAATTAGCAAACATTTGCTAAATACAGTGTGCTATGTACCAGGGATACAAAGAAAAATAAAATAAAATAAAATAATAAAATAAACCAGCTCCAGTTTTCAAGAAGCTCACAATTTAATGGGAATGATTGCCTTTCTGGAACCATCTATGCTCTCAGTTACCAGAGATGAATAAGTCTTTGGAGCTTGCTCTTGCTTTTTAAAGCCATCAACCTTATGTCCTGACTACAATTCCAATAGACTGTTTGAGGAACTTCTTCCTATCTCCTAAAGAGCAAAGAAGTGTAAATACTTCCTTATGCTTCCTTTACATTGGCCAATCAAAATTCAGAAGAGACACACACCTTTCATGTTACAGGTAGGCCACTTCAATGTCTAAAATGAATGAATTTTTACATCTCCTGATCTCTGATACCTACATTTTGCATCCTCTAATTTCATGGAGTGGGTTGGGGGACTTAATTGACAGGCATCTCCAGACCAGTCTCTACAATAGTCTGTAGTATAGCATGCAAATGCCTTGAGGGCAGGTCCTGATTTTTTTCCCTCTTTATATCTGCAATGTCTAGCACTAAGAGCCTGTCACATAATAGATAATTTAAAATATTGATTGATTGATTGTTTACCTCATGGAGTAATTGTATAAAAAGTGCTTTATGAACTTTAAAGTACTACATAAATGTGAATAGTATTATTTGTCCTAAATAAATTTAAAAGAATCTCTATTACCAGGGGGCGGCCAGGTAGCACAGCGAGTAAGAGCACCGGCTCCAGTGTTGAGAAGACCTGGAGATCGAATCCCGGGCTCAGACACTTAGCACCCACCCAGAAACACCTGGTCGTGTAACCTTGAGCAAGTTACTTAACCCCAATTGCTTTTAAAAAAAAAGAATCTCTATTACCCTAGAATTACAGATTTTGGTTCTCTAATCTATGTTATCATCACCCATGACATTTATGAATTTATTGATTTCATTCATGCTTATTTTTCTGCTCTTGAAAAGATGAGCAGGTGATCTCATAGTCAGTTTGTTATTCCTATATACCTATTGACTGTGAAGCATTTGGATCTTGTTGCAGAATTCTATAATGTAGTTCATCTTCTTTTTGCTTAAAAAAAAACAAAATACAAATCAGAAAATTACCTAGAGAAAGAAGAAAAAACTCATCTTTCCTAATGAGAAAAACATGATTATAAGAAAACTCCCTCCAAAGCTATACTCAGAGAAATGCAAAAAATCTTTATATGGCTTTTCTTGCTGTTTAATTTCTATTTCCTGCTTTTGTTTCATTTTTAAAAATGTTTCTTATTAATCATAACTGTTTTGTGTTACATTTCTGTACATTTCTCTGTGCTGGAAAAGGACAAATGAAGATGTCAGTAGCTAGCTGGAAATATGTAATGTTTAGCCAGGTCAGATATTTAAATCTATATTCAAAATGTTAGGTGACATTTCCCTATTGTATGGTTTGTGTGTGAGAATCTTATAGCTATGATTCTTATTAATAACCGTTATTTATAAGCTCCAGAGAGAGAAAGAGACAGACTAGAAACACGTCACTGCTAAGCTAAAGAATGAGTGGTTATTGCATAATGACCCAGGTGTCTTAGACTTCAGGTACCTCTGGAAAGTCTCCCCTCTCTGATCAGGGATAGGATAGAAACAGAGACAAAAGGTAAGGTCAAACCTCTGGGTCACCCAGTCTAATATGAAAGGGGCTTCTGAGAAAAATCTGCTCCTCCTCTTTCCACATTGGAAAGGGAAGTAAAAAGAAAAGCCAAAGTCCTAGCTTAATTTTGCCCCACACTGACATCTGCTGATTACATTTACCACATCTCTAACACAAGTTCATCTCGAACATCTCAAAGGACAGGAAACTCACATTCTTCCAAAGCACCTGAATGCGTCAATGGAGAGGGGCCATGGCATAGAAGCAATAACACTGGAATTAGAGGCAGAAGACTAGGTTCAAATTCCAGCTCTAATACCTACTAGCTATGTGAACTTAGATAAAATATTTCACCTTTTTAAGCATCAATTTTATATGTAAAATAAGGATTAAAATGTTCACATCTCTTAATTAAAGATTTCCCAGATTAACAATCTCCCTACTGAGAATCCACCTGCCTCAGGTGAGGAGGTCATCTTAAAATATTTTCTAATAAACTTTTTAGGGGTCACTGGTAGCCAAATGGTAGGACTTGAAGAGCACAGAATAAGAACAAACATTTGTTAAGTGAGTATTCCATGCAAGGCAGTATGCTAGGTATTGGAAATATAAATATAAAGAATGAAACCATTAGCTTACATTTTTGTTTTTGTTTTTTGCTTTTTTTGGAGGGGGGAAGGCAGGGAAATTGGGGTTAAGTGACTTGCTCAAGGTCACACAGCTAGTAGGTGTTAAGTGTCTGAGGCCAAATTTGAACTCAGGTCCTCCTGACTCCAGGGCTGGCACTCTATTCACTATGCCACCTAGTCCCTGACCCCCCTCCCCTCTCCCCTCCCCACCCATTACATTCTGATACAAGACACAGTAAGTACCTATGTGAGAATATACATATTAAATATAAAGAGGCTATTCCCTATCCCTGGAATGTTCTCCCTCCTCTGCTCTGTCTACTGACCTCCCTGGCTTCCTTTAAGTCCCAAATGAAATTCCACTTTCTTACAGGAACCCTTCCCTAACCCCTTAATTCCATATTTTCCCTCCTTTAAATATTTCCTATCTATCCTATATGTTGCTTACTTTGTATACATGTGTTTACTTGCTGTCTCCCTCATTAGGATTGCATAGTCCTTGAGGGAAGGGACTACTCTTGCTTTATTGAGCTGAATAGTTAGAATAAGAGGACACTTGCAGCTGGAGGAAATGGGAGAGGAGGAATATGCCCTAGACTTTGGGGAGGAATGTTCTACTCTAAATCTCCCAATCTTGCCATTTTATTAAATACTTTTGCTTCAAATTAATTGTGTCCTCTGACTGACTAGAAAAAAAATTGCAAAAATCAGTAGGGATTTGTGAGCTATTATTTTGAGTAGATGTAGACCTTAAACTTGTTCCTTAAACTTAAGAGTAGCTTTTTCTGGGGAAAAGAGACATGTGAGAAGAAGGTGCCATAGGAGTGACACACACACACACACACACACACACACACACACACACACACACATTAAGCACAAGGTAATTTGCACAGAAAATCACCAGCAGCTTGGTGGGGGTGGGACGAAGGGACAGGGATCAGGAAAGGTTTTCCACAAAAGATGATGGTTTAGCTAGATTTTGAAGAAAACTAGAAATTCTAAGAGATAGAGGTGAGGAGGAAGTGCATTTCAGCTATGGGGAGCAACCAATGAAAAAGCGTGGAAATGAGAGATAGAATATCATTTGTGAGGAGCAGTAAGGAGGTCAGTTTAGCTGAACCACAGCATTTTTTAAAAAAAAATAATGAATAATAAAGCTTAAATGTAGGTTGGAGTCAGGCTCTGAAGGACTTTAAATGACAAAAAAATAAATTTGTGTTTGATCACAAATATAATGTGGAGTCATTGGAGTTTATTGATTTGGTCAAATCACTTGGCAGCTGTGTAGAGGATGGATTAGAGAGAGGAAGGGAAAGATTTGAGGCAGGAAGACCAATTTGGTGGCTATTGAAATAGTTGAGGCATACGGTGATGAGAATCTTTTTTTTTTCTTTTTTTAAGCAATTGGGGTTAAGTAACTTGCTCAAGGTTACCCGGCCAATTATTTCTGGGTGTGGTGCTGAGTGTCTGAGCCCGGGATTCCATCTCCAGGTCGTCCCAACACTGAAACCGAAACCGGTGCTCTTACTTGCTGAGCCACCTGGCCGCCCTTTGGTGATGAGAATCTTTGCCATTAGATTGTAAGCTCCTTGAGGGCAAGGACTGTCTTTTGCCTCTTTCTGTATCCACAGTGTCTGGCACATAGCATGCACTTAATAAATGTTTGTTGAATTGAATTAACTCAGAGAGTGGCCATATGAGTACAAGAAAGTGTAGGAGAAAAGGTGTGAAGTTGGAAGCAAGACTTAAATGATTGGATATATATGGCATGAGGGAGAGTAAGGAGTTCAAGATGGCTTTGGAGTATGGAACCCCCATGATTGTAAGAATAATCACATTTATCATTATTAATAATTAGATCTCAGAAAGTTTGTAAGATAATTTCAGGGGCAGGTCTGAGAGGTTAATTTTGTCTCTAAGAGAAAATTCTTTTTTCAGGGCGTTCTGCAAAGAACTTTGTCTAGAACATGTGGGATTTGGAGAGAGATTCTCAGTTTGAAGACTTTTTTGAGAACAAGTGTTCATCGGTTGATAGATTTAGAGTTAGGGGGGAGTCTAGTCCACTCCCATCATTTTAAATATGAATCAAAAATGTATTATTAAAGGAAAGAGTATCTTGGTTAAATCCCTGGAGATCTTCATGGCAAGAATAATGGCCTGCATTATTCTCTTCAGATTCCTCAGGATCCTATCATGAAGAGAACAATGACTAGGAGTGAAAAGGACAATAACTCAGCATCAATAATAATCAATAATGTTGAATAAACATTTATGAAGCACTATTATGTGCCAGGCTCTGTGCTAAGTTCTGGGGTTACGAACATGTAAAAGATCGACAAATCCTACCCTGTAGGAGCTTACAATCTAATGGAGGAAGAAACATACGAAAGAAAGTTGAAAAGTGGAGTGGGGAGGGATGTGAACCAGGTACCCAGGTTGGAGGGGAGGCATGGTACAGAGGTTAAATAAGCCAAGGATGAGTACAGCTGCAGGTGACTGGCAGGGGAGGGGAGAGAGTTAAGAGATATGTGAGACACTAGTCCTGTTTCTCTCCTTGAATGGATGGCTTTATGGCTCTGACCTCAGGGGGGCAAGGGGTACTGATGATGTGTGGGTAACAAGGTTAATGAGATCTTGTACGATGATGAATTTGCTGGGGCCATGATGGAGAAATGAAAGAAGTCCAAAATGAGTCCAACTGAGTGATATCTGTTCCACATTAATATATCATAATTTGTTCAGCCATTCCCCAATTGATGGGTATGAACTTTCTCAGTATCTCCTCCGGGAGGTTTTTCCACTGCCATGCTAACCTCCCATGTTCACAAACTCCTTCCGATTCATGCTGCTAGGGAACATTCCCTAAGAGTCTTCACAATATCATCCCTGTGATTTTACTTCTTCAGAATTTTTCTTCTTTGATATCAATTCCTTATTCTTAGGGTGGGCTTCACAAACTTAAGGGGGGAGATGGGGTATGATGATGGTAGATTCACATGTAAGGAATGTAGCTGAAAGGCTTGTGCCACTAGTGTGACAGGTCTTCTGTTTTCATGGTCTAAGAAGTTGTGGCATCTGAAAACTTGCTGGAGGTCTTGGATTCAGTATTTGCACAGAGCCCTGGGAAGTCTTCATCCCCCTCCAGGAAGAAAAATAGAGCCAAACTAAACTTCTTCAGGTTTCATTTAAAAGTCCAACTTGGTTATAGTGGTTTGGAGGGAACTAGGCAAAGAGAAAGTCAATGTGCATGAAATTTTCAAGAGTTCAAACTGCCAGTTCAGTCTTATTTAATTCTTATATCATCTTCCCATTTTATTAAATCCCTTAGATTTAATAAAATCTAAAGGACTTATTAAAATCTCCCTGAGACTTGTATCAAAAGGAAGACTGGGTTTTCCTAAAGAGGCTTCATTTTAGTCTCTGATTTTTTTCCCTTTTCCCTTGTCCTCACCTATGTTTGAAAACAACCCCCTCAGTTTTATAAGAATCCATAACAACATGTGGGCAGGGTTTGGTTGAGTGCACATTATACAGTGAAACTAAATATGGTTTCTCCAAACAAAGACTCATCATATGGTCAACAGCTGTGACTTACAAATGCCCTTCTATATAATCTGGAAAGTCAAAAAAAGTCACCCAGATCCTGCATTCCCATAATGGCTACAAATTGGCAATACAGAACAAACAGAAGAAAGGATAGTTAGACTCTTTTTAAGAAGGAAAATAACCCCAAACTAGGTGCTAATCAAAAAATGTACTGAAGAAAACTAAAGTTCTCAAAAGAACAATAAGAACACACATTCTAAGGTTTCCAATTTCCTCTCATTCAGAACATAAACTTTCTGTATGGTCTACAGAGGAAAAAGAAATACAAGCCTTGTTCAATTCAATGCATTGAATACATCAAATAACTACTATCTATGCCCTCACCAGTGAAATTGCAGATCTGTTATCCATTATAAGAATGTGTAAGGCCTTGCGCTAAGGTCTATAACACATACCCTACTCTCAAATAGTTTATAATTTAATGGAAGGGAGAGACAAGTGCCCAAGTAATCATGATATAGAAAAAATGTAATAAGTGCTAACGAAAGGTCCACATATTGCTTTATGAGAAATTAGAGGAAGTAGAGATTGCAGTGACACATGGAGAGAATGTGAAGGTAGCATCTTAATTGAACATTGAAAGAAGGGAGAGATTTGAACAGGTAGAAATTGAGTTAGATTCCGTTTCAATCATGGAAATAGCACGAGTGAAGACATGGAGACAGCCACATGCATTTAGATATGTTGGTTGGGGCTAGATTTTGGAGAACCTTGAATTTGAAGATAAGGAATTTTTGCCTTTTAGAGTAGTCAGTATGACGTAAATGGGAATAGCTTTAGATCTAAGGTTAGAAGACCCTACATGACCTTGGGCAAGTCACTAAAGTTAAAACACTAATTTCCTCATCAGTAAAATGAAGATGCTGTAAGGAAGGTTCCTGATCAGACACAAGTTGGACTAAATGCCTTTTGAGGTTCTTTCCCAATTTGAAATTCTCAAAAGCTGTGATCAGATAACCTATAAGGTCCCTACCAACTCCAAAGCCTACAAAATCAATAGGAAGCCATAAAAAGTTTTTGAGTAGAAGAGTGAAATGATCCAAGGTGAGAAGATTGTGTGAACAGATAAACTAGAGAAAATAGCCTAGAGAGAGCAATACTAGTTTAAAAGATTTAAAAAGAAATAATTAGGTTGTACAAAAAAAAAAATCTTTGGTTTCTCAGGCCTAATCTTTTTCTTGCCCACAGGCTGTCTCAGCCCCAGGCACCCCCCTTCTTTCTTCCTGGTATACACTTTCTCCCATCCGTCCCCTTTTCTGGAATTGTTTGGTCCTGCAACCTTTCAAGCTAGCAATTTCTTATCTTCCTAACTCATTGGCACCCCTCCACCTCTATCCATGATATTAGATGTGAGAAACAAATCAGATAGGATAGTCTGAGCAAGACTCTACTCCTCTCTATAACATATCCAAGGCTTCTTCAGTTTCCCTGAGCTTCCTTGATGCATTGAATAAAGTTTCAACTTGAAGAAAAACTCAAGATATTGGTGAGAGCTTATTGTAAAGATGTACAGGCATACCTCATTTCATTGTGCTTTGCAGATAATGAATTTTTTACAAATAGAAGTTTTGTAGCATAGCTGTGTTAAGTCTGTTGACGCCATTTTTCCAACAACGTGTTCACATTGCATCTCTGTGTCACATTTTGGTACTTCTCACAATATTTCAAGCATTTCCATTATTATTATTATATCTCTTATGGTGATCTGTGATCAGTGATATTTCATCTTACTATTATAATTGTCTTGGAGTACCACAAACTATACCCATATAAATGGCTAATCCTCCCTCTTCCTAATTCAACAATATTGAAATCAGGTCAATTAATGACCCTCCAATGGCATCTAAGTTTTCAAGGGAAAGGAAGAGCCAATTGAGGGGACAAATTTCATTGCTTTCTCATTTTAAGAAATTGCCACAGCCGCCCCAGCCTTCAACAATCACCACCCTGATTAGTCAGAAGCCATCAACATCAAGGCAAGACCCTTCGCTAGCAAAACGATTATGATAAATTGAAGGCTCAGCTGATGGTTAGTATTTTTTAGCCATAAAATATTTTAATTAAGGTATGTATATTGGATTTTTAAGACATGATACCATTGTACACATAATAGACTATAGTGTAAACATAACTTTTATATACACTGGAAAACTAAAATGTTTGTGTGACTTACTTTAATGTGATAGTCTGTATATTGTGGTGGTCTGAAATTGAACCCACAACATTTCAGAGGTATGCCTCTACTAATTCCTGAGAGCAACCTCATGAAAGGGAGGAAGGTACTCAGCACTCACATAGCACCTGCTATGTTCCAGGCACTATTCTGAGCACCTTACAAATATTATCTCATTTGATCCATATGACAATCCAGGGAAGTAGGTGCTATTATTATCCCCATTTTACAGCCGAGGAAACTGAGGGAAACGGAGGTGACATGACTTGGTCAGGGTCACATAGCCAGTGTGTAACCAAGACCACAATTGAACTCAGGTCTTCTTGATTCCAGGTTCAGCACTCTCTCCATTGCTACACCTTAAGGACTCCCTCATGAGACCATGGCCTGAAGAACTAGGGCTGTCTGGGGACCTCCTAGGTTGTATCTCTCTACCTTTGCATTTCTAACTTTTAAACTATTAATCCATCCCTACTCTCCCCACCTACCCATGATCATTCCTTTGTCTCAACTAAAGCCTCTTGATGTTTTTTCCTCTAAATGTGCCAAATAAAAAAGGCTGTTGTTTTTAACATTGACTGATTCATCTGGTCCTTCTGCAGAGATCCTTTAAAAAGTGGACTCCAATGTGGTGACCAATTGTGAAGGGAGGGGAAAAAAATAAAAAGAATGAGTCGTGAGCTCCTGGAGAGCTTCTGACTAATTTAGCTAGATCTTCACATGGCCAGATACATTTTATGTACTCAAGGAACCCTAAGCGAGTGAAGATTGGAACACTGTGGAGGAAAGATAAAGAGAACAATTTACAGAAGGAAAACTCAAGAGATTCAAACAGAGGAGGGAAAAGAAAATGAAAAGACTAGGGAAAGAGGGCAAGAAAAAGAAGAGAATCACCTTCTACCTTGTAGTTATTTGTGTACATGTCTTATCCCCCATGTTAGCCTGCCAACTTCCCTGACTGCAAGGGTTGAGTTTCTATCATTTATCCCTAAGGCCAAGCACAATGTCAACCATGTACAGAATGAGTGCTGGATAAATTTCTTGTGAATTGATGATTTTGACTGGATCTGCCAAACCACTTTCTGACTTTAAAAAAAAAATTCTTTATAAAAAGTAATGCCTTGCCTGGTAGGGGGAGAGGAACAGATATATTTGGAAATATAAATAATGCAAAACAAAAGATATCAAAAAAAATTTTGCAGTGACATTTGATGCCCCAAAGTGAAAAATAGAACAGAATAAATGCTTGTCAAATAAAATGAAATGGAATTCAATTGAAGATCATTTAGAAATTTTAAAAGAGGAAAGATATACGATGTCTTATAGAATAACAAGATAGGATCTCTGTTAAACAACCCAGAACTTATGGGTCCTAATGAGTGATGTCCCTCCAATTAGTTCTTTGAGAGCCAACACATTTATTCCATCAATATTACCCCTGCTTCCAATGTGTCTGAAATGTGCTCTTTGAGGTTTGTCAGTGTAAGAGCCCAAGAAGAAATAATGCATTTGCATTATTATCACTCCTTATTTAAATATATTATTCATTTTTAATATTTTAAATTTTAATACTTTTTAAATTTTGATTTAAAATTATTTTTTTAATTTGAATTTTGAGTTCCAAATTCTTTTCCTCCCTCCAGCCTCATCCACTGAGAAGGCAAACAGTGTTACTTATTAGACATGCGAAATCATGAAAAACATACCATGTCACTCAAAAAAGTAAGAACAATAAAGAAAGTGAGAAAATTATGCTGCAATTTGCATTTAGAGTTCATCAGTACTCTTTCTGGAGGTAGATAATGATTTTCATCATGAGTACTTCCAAATTGTGCAGAATCATTGTACTGATCAATGTAGCTAGATCTTTCACAGTTGGTCATAATTATATTATTGCTGTTGCTATGTACAATGGTCTCCTGGTTCTGCTCACTTCACTCTGCCTCAGTTCACACAGGTCTTCCCAGGTTTTTCTGAAACCATCCTCCTCCTCATTTTCTATATCATAATATATCACTCCTCATTTTTTAATTAAAAACTGTGCTTCCATAGCTTCACTGGTCAGTTCTTCTACTTCATTTACTAGATTTGGCTCTGAAAGATTTTCAGTAGTTTCCAATAATCAAGTCAAACCTTAAAGACTGAAGGTTTCTCATCACTGAGAACATTGGGATATGATGCTGGGCCTGAAGGCAAGTCTCAGAAAGGAACCCAGAAACACTGTGATCAGTGGCCTTCCAAGGTTGCTACTGTTACAAATAATAATAATAATAATAATTGATATTTATATAGTGAATGACTAGGGGAAGGGATGGTGGAGGAATCTGGCCTTATGATTTCATTGCTATAAAGAATTCCCAGGTTATAAACACAAAAACATAACTTTAGAACCCTAAGGCAACTTGGAGGCCATTTGGTCCAACTTACTTGCTTTTACAAATGGGGAAACAGAGGCACAGACAGGTGAAATGATTTGCCCAAGTTTCAGGTTGGGATTCAAACCAAGGTCCTGTAACTGAATACAGGATATTTTGTAATATAGCAAGAAAGGGCTTCCTCTTAACTCTCTCTACCATTACTCATTGTTCACTGTTCAGAGATTTGTAATTTTAGAAAGCTGTCTGGAACACTAAGAGACCTTATAAGTGACTTTATGGGTCACACAGAATTCATGTGTCAGAGTCCAGACTTAACTCTAGGTTCCTCCCTTACTCCTAGGACAGCTTCCTATCCACAACAAAATACTGATCTCATGAGTGATTTAAGGTTTTTAAATCGCTTTAAAGACATTATCTCATCTGATCCTCATGGCAGCTTGCGTTTCCAGAGTGTTTTACAGCTTAAAAAGTGCTTTCTTCAGAACAACCCAGTAAAGTGGATAGTTATTTCCTTTTTTTCAAAGACACTAAATTATTTTTCTAGAGTTATATAACTGGAGAGAGTCAGAAGCAAGACTTGAACTCTGGCTTTCTCATTCTAGTGACCTTATCACTAGAAATATACCTGGATCTGGTCTGTTACCGTAAAAAATAGTCATGTAACTTTTAAATTACATGGAGCATGAGCATGATAGAGAATTTTAGGAAGAAATAAAAATAATAAAGAAGAGGGGACAATGTGTGGAAGGGAGAATAAAGAGGTTTTTTTTTTTTTTTTGAAAAGAGATTTCTGACTAATCCTTCTTTCCCCAAGTTAGCCATCAGGGAAGAAGTTTGATACTTTGTTTAAAACACAGTTCAGTTTAGGTAGGGGCATGGGCTGCCCTTAAGGATCCCTTGGGAGAAGTGTATATGTGAATGGGGGAAGTGTAACTGCATTTGGAAAGAGTATGTATACATAGTTTTATCCACAGTATGTTGGCCACAGCCTCAGGCCTGTAGTGTGGCATTAAAAAAAAAAGTATTCAAGGCCTCTATACACAAGGAGTCATCCTGGATACCCCTCTGCCTTTTTTCTTTCTTTATACATGTCAAACATTGCTAGTTCTCATAGGAGAAAAAGAATGGAATTATAGACAGGTTAGGTAACAAAGAGATAGCTGCATATACCATATCCATACACACATATGGATAAAGAGTCAAAGGAACTGTGGTTTCATAAAATAAGAATGTTGGGGGATTCAGGAGAATCCTAGCTTTGCCAGGGTATGGGTCGCCTTCAGTAAATCATTCTCTCTGGGTCTTAGTTTCCTCTGTTAAATGAAGATATTGGTTTAGATTATTTACAACATCATATTCAGCTCACATTTTATGATTCTGTGAAATATTGACTGATATGGTTTGAACACAATATTCTAAGAGCTCAAGAGGGCAAACTTCTGGTACCCTTTGATACAACAAAGGGTATGTGTCTCGCACAGCTGAAACTTGTAGTTTTTAATTAAATTGATTAATTGGGTCCTTCTATGCAGGATTAAATTAGGAGAAAACTACATTTCCATGCATAGACCTTTACTTGGTGTAAATGGGAAGGGGGTATCCAACAGTAGAGAAGAGAGAGAGCTATACAAATCCTATTTTGCTCTGTTTTATCTATGAAGGAGAATGATCTTCAATTTAAGGATGATTAGGTATCACAGGGTTGCTAACAGTATTGTTGGAGGTATAGTATGGGTAATCATCCTTCACCTCAAGGATCTCTGAGGGCTTACTTCTCCTATCCACCTACATTCATGCTAACAGGCTGGGGTTTCAGATGCTCACTACAACACCTCTTTCAAAATTCTAAGGGAAACAATCTGGAGAAAAGGGTTATACTCCTATGGCTTCTGAGTTCCCACTGGTGTGCTTCCTATTGCCAAATCAGTCACCTGATTTGATTGATTCTTAATAAAAACATCTATTCAAAAGGTAAAGCAAGAACAATAATTATACAACATTCTGTTCATAAATCTGAGCTACACTCACTCACTAACATATACAGTGTCCAGGGGGAGAACGGGCACAAACTTAAAGTATAAGGTAGGATGCATACATGTAGTGAACCCATATGGCCAGGGCAACACACAACTCTAGAGTGCAGATTTAATGTTCATCCTCTTTCTTGGGGGACTGTCCTTGGAGTTTTCACTGATGGGTATGATCTCTCCATTAGATGGGTGTCTCTGTTGCTAAACTGAACTGCTCCTCAGCTGTCCTGGATTATTCCATTGACAGTTTTCTCTGCTGATACTCTTCTGCTAGGTTAGGCATGTCTTCTGCTTGGCTGGCAGCTTCACTATTCATTCATACTACTCAGTCAATCAATACTTAGGTGCCTACTGTGTGCCAGGCAGGCCCTAAGCTAAGCCTTGAGAACAGTCGCTGCCCTCAAGGACCTTGCAACCTAAGTACTCTGCTGCTGAACCAGGTTGGTCACTACTTACTACAAGGCCAATCAACTCCTTTCATGGGTCTTTAAGTTGCTCCTATGCCAGACGAGACATATTTCCCACTTTGGTAGTGCTGTGCTCTTTCAGAAAAGGCAAACTTATTCGTCTAAGCTTTGTAGAAGCTTCTCCAGTTCAGCACGTTCAACTGGGTGGCAAAGGGTTTCTCCCTCCCAGACAGCTTATAGCAGGGCAGAGAGATATTGACTCTCTTTCAGCAACCAACTTTTCCAGGTAGTACTGCTAGTCCCAGAAGTCACAGTGCAAAGTATTGCTTTTCTTCCCCATAACTCTAAGAAAAAATAAATTGTTAGAACAACCTTTCCTAGTTCAAGAAATCCTCACCAATTCATGCCAAGACATACCAGGCAATGTACATTTGTCCAACAAGTAGAAAATCATTCTGAGTTTCTGGGTTCCCTGATTTTTTACTTCAAAGTTCTCTTGTTGGTCACATATAAGCAAACAGCATTGAAACTAGAATTGACTCTGTATAAGTTCATTGTTTCTGAGAGATGCTTTCTTATTGTTTTTCATATGCAAGTTTCACTTTTGTCTTTGCCTTGGCCCTCTTTCAATCAGTAAAATTGCCATGTTATAAAGGGTATATCCTGACAGTAAGAATACTCTAATTTTTAAAATCACACATTCATTCCAAAATTTGGAGAATTTTAAAATCAACATTAACATGAAATTACTAGCCAAGATAATGATAAGAAAGTACTTAGCTGTCTATAAAGGAAATCAAATCACAGTTGAAGATGAACTATTGTAAAAAAAAATGGAAAATGAGCTTGATAAACTGCTATCAGTGATTTTTTATTTTTGGACAGGTCAAATTCCTTTACTACAAACAATCTATGTAACACAGATTTCCTAGTCTCTGGCCCCTTATTTTTTTTTTAGTTTTATTTTAGACTCAAGGACCAGAACACAAATACAGAATAGAGAAAAGAAACAAAAACATATCATAAATTTAAATATTGGAACTCAAAAGCAAAATAAGAAAAAAAAGTATGTCATGTGCATAGCAGAACATAAAAGAGGATTCAAAATGTGACAATAACTTTTTATTTCAAGAAAGCCTATATGATTAATACACATGTTAAGAATTGTCCATCTTGTGTCAGCTAGGTGGCTCAGTGAATAGAGCACTGTTCCTGGAGTCAGGAGGACCTGAGTTCAAATCCAGCCTAAGTCACTTAACACTTACTAGTTGTGTGACCTTGGGCAAGTCACTTAATCCCAACTGCCCTTCCTCCCTCCCCCCCCAAAAAAAAAACCCAAAAGAATCATCATTCGGGGGGAATGAATGTAAAAATTAATAAAACCTTTCCTGGCTTCACAACAAATGTTGTCCTTTTTAGAGTGAGCATGTTTCTCACAATTTAGGGGGCTCTGAGAATGGGTCTATCACTTGGATCTTCCTGAGGGCATGCAGCCAGGGACCCAGTGGACAGTGGCAACTCATCTGGGCTTACTCCCTGACCTTGCCTGAGAAGTCCAGTGATCCCCAGTATGTTTCTCACAATCTGGCAGCTTTGGAATTTGTTTACTGATTGCCTTCAAAGAATGTGGACTAACGGATCACCATCAGCCTTTAGGGAAAGATAAATAAGAGAATCAGCTATTTCAAAGTGATGACAGGGAACCTTATAACAGTGAAATTGTAAGTATCCTACGCACTTAGCTCTGATAAATTTATCAGGTGAAGAACACATCTTGATTGTCCAGTAGGTGTGAAGAGGTCTTGGAAATCTCCCATGGTACAATAAGAAGAGTGAAAAATTGACTGGGAGACTTAGTCACACTCTCCAGGTCTTATATTTTAAAATAAAAAATTGAGCTAGTTGGATTTGGAGATTCAAGGACTTAAAGAATCTGTGAGTAATCTTATTTTGTCACTTAAGACTCTAAGCTTAAGCCCACTTTTTCATGAACTCTGTATAAGAAGAGTGGGTGGAAGGCTTTGAAAAAAGCTAATTAATTTGGGGTGACTAATGGATATCAACTGATATTCATTAGAAGCAACATACTAGGAATACACCTTCCAATTCCTCGTGGTTAACCCTAAAGACCTGATGGTATATAGAAACTGCCCTCTGGAAACTCAAGCCGTCAGTTCCGCTAAAGGTTACAAGAGTAGTACCACAGCACGCTCTGCACTTAAAGTAATGAACATTCTGAAAAAGAAAACAAGCAAGAAAGAATTGTAAAATGCAGAGATGGAGAAAGTTTCACAGTAAAATATGAAAATTGTGTAGTTAGAAAAATAATTGGGGGATTCACAAAGCAATCCAATCTGATCCAATAAGCATCTGCAATGTTCAAGGCACTCTGCTAGAAATGAGAGATATAAAAACAAAATGAAAATTATCCATGTTCTTAAAAAGTTTATATTCTATTGCAAGGATATGGTATGTAAACATAAATACGGCTACCTAAGTAATAGGTATTTGAGTTGTTAGGTAAGCATTTACAACTAAGGGTATTAGGAATGACTATAGATGACACATGAACTGAGACTTTAAGTAAAATAAGAATTTAAGAGTTAAAGGTGAGAAGGAAGAGTATTCTAGCCAGAGCAGGACAGTCTGTGCAAAGTCAAAACATAGAATAATTAGTTCAAGTAACAACAAATAAGAGAGTTTAGCTAAAATGAAGGAGAATAAGGTAAAATAATCCTAGAAAAGTAGAGTGATGCTAGACTGTGAAGGACTTTAAATGCTAAAGCAGAAAAGTTGACTAAAAAAGGAAAAATATTTTGAAAGATGATGGATGGATTAGGAAAGAGAAGAGAAATTATTAACAACTTTAGTAAATTTGTAGAATATAAAATAAACCCACACAAAACATCAGTATTTCTATATATTACCAAAAAAGTTTAGCAGCAACAGAAAAAAGAGAAATTCCATTTAAAATAATTGTAGACAGTATAAAATACTTGGGAGTCTACCTGCCAAGACAAATCCAGGAACTATTTTAACGCAACTATAAAGCACTTTTCACACAAATAAAGTCAGATCTAAACAACTGGAAAAATATTAATTGCTCACGGGTATGACAAGCCAATGTAATAAAAATGACAATTCTACCTAAATTAATCTGTTTATTCAGTGCCATACCATTAAACTGTCAAAAAATATTTTATAGAGTGAGAAAAAATAATAAAATTCATCTGGGAGAACAAAAGGTGAAAGATATCAAAGGAATCAATGGAAAAAAAAAGTGAAGGAAGCTGGTCTAACCATAGCAGATGTCAAACTGTATTGTAAAGCAGTAATTATCAAAACAATCTGGCACTGCCTAAGAAATAGAATGGAGGATCAGTGGAATAGATTAGGTACAAATTGCATTATAGTAAATGACCCATAACAATCTATTATTTGATAAACCCAAAGATTCAAGCTTTTGGAATAAAAACTCATTATTTAACAAAAACTACAGGGAAAACTGGAAAACACTATGGCAGAAACTAGGTATAGACCAACATATCACACCATATACCAAGATAAAGTCAAAATGGGTAAATGATTTATACATAAAGGGTGATACCATTAGTAAATTAAGAGAGCATGGAATAGTTTTTTAGATTTATGGATAAGGGAAGAATTTAGGACCACAAAAAAAGATAGAGCATAACAAAATGTAAACAGATAATTTTGATTATGTAAAATTAAAAAGTTTTTGTACAAAGAAAATTAATGCAACGAAAATTATAAGGAAAGTTGAAAACTGAGGAAAATTTTGCAACAAGAAACTCTGATAATGGCCTCATTTCTCAAATATAGTGAACTGAGATAAATTCATAAAAATACAAGTCATTCCCTAATTGGCAAATGGTCAAAGTTTATGAACAGGTAATTTACAGACAAAGAAATCAAAGCTATCTATAGTCATATAGAAAAATGGTCTAAATCATTATTGACCAGAGAAATACAAACAACTCTGATGTACCACCTCACACCTATTAGAGTGACTATCATGACAAAAAAGGAAAATGTTGGGTGTTGGAGGTGATATTGGAAAACTGGGACTCTAATGTACTATTGGTAGAGTTGTGAACTGATCCAACCATTCTGGAGAGCAATTTGGAACTATGCCCAAAAGGCTATAAAACCATACATACCCTTTGATCCAACAATACCACTGCTAAGTATGTGTCCTAAAGATGTCCAAAAAGGAGGACCTATTTGTACAAAAATGTTTACAATAGTTCTTTCTGTGGTGTCTAAGAATTGGGATTCCCATCTAAGAAAAGGAATGCCCAACAATTGAGGAATGGCTAAACAAGTTGTGGTATATAATTGTAATGGAATATTATTATGCCATAAGAAATGACAAGCAAGATTATTTTTTTTAAAACCTGGAAAGACTTACATGAACTGATGCATAGTGAAGTGAACTGAATCAGGAAAATGTTGTACCCAGTCACAGGAATATTGTTCAATGAAAAACTGTTGAATGACTTAGCTATTCTCAGCAATACAATGATCTAAGATAATCCCAATGGACTAATGATGAAGTATACTATCCACCTCCAGAGAAAGAACTGATATTGATTGAATACAGACCAAAACTATTTTCACTTTCATTTTTTCCTTTTATTTGAGTCATTTTGTACAAAATAACTAATACGGAAATGTTTTATGTAATTGCATATATATAATCAGTTGCTGATTGCTTATTATCTCAAGAAAAGGGAAGGGGAGGGATGGAGGGATAGAATTTAAAACTTGAAACTTTAAATTAAAAAGTTTTAAAAATTGGGGGAAAATGAAATAAAATATTCTGATAAATGGAGAGAGAAAGAGGGAGGGAGAGAGACTTGAAGCTGAGAATCCAATTAGGAGATAACTGCAATAGTCCAAAGAAACAGTGTCCTAAGGGGAGAAGTATTTAACCTTTCTCCCTCTCAATGACCCACACATAAGCCCCCAAGAATATTCTTTGTTTATTTACTTGTGTTTGTTCTTTTGTTTTATGTGAGGGGAATGGAGAGTGATTAGTCAAGAGTCTGAGAATCCAAGAGCCTAGGAATTGAATCGACTTTTCTTTCTTTTCTCTTTCTTTTCTTTCTTTTTTTTTTACAACCAGCTCAGCATCAATGCCCTGAGGATCAAGGAGTAATCTTGGGGACTCACCCTAGCAGTTGAGAAGATGCATTTAGCAGCAACACTCCCTTTGAATGTGAACTTGGTGGACCAATGCAATGTAGAAACTGTATTAAGTCTGAATACACTCTCCTCAGAAACTGAGGTGGTATCATGAAGAATGTATCCCTTAGATTTTGGGGGAAAATGTTTATACTTCTATTTTTTTTAAAAGCAATTGGAGTTAAGTAACTTGCCCAAGGTTACACTGCCAGCTTTTTTGTGTGGGTGTTAAGTATCTAAGGCCTGAACCAATCTCGGGTCCTCCCGACTCCAGGCCGGCACTCTTACTCACTGTGCCACTTAGCTGCCCCTATACTTCTTTTTATATCAATAAAGTAAATAATCCTTTGTGAAAGCTAATTGTTAATTGGTTAAATGGAACTAGGTTACTAGTCAATGGTATGTAACAGAGGGGAAAATACAACTGAGCCAATAGAATAAGAAAAGAGATACCTCACTCTCTCAGGGTTGCCCCTAGGACCCAGATGGGGTAGCTTGGTTATTATTACAGGTAATATGAAGAATTTAGCACAGACCCTGGCACATAGCAGGCACTTACTAAATGTTTGACTGATATGGTCATTTGTTTGGACTGACATAGGGTAAAATAAACAAAACCAAGAGAACAATAGAGACTATGACTACAACAATAATTTTGTTTTAAAAAACCCACTAAAATGAAGTTGAACTCTAATATTTGAAAAAATAAATGTAAGTCTCAGAAAACTGTTAAATAAAATATGCATTCCCCCTCTCATGACATGGGCAAAGGATTGCTGGTATAGAATACTGCATGCATTTTATAAGATGTAGTCATCATATTAGAAGTTTTTGCTTAATTGTCTTCATCATAAGGAAAATTCCAATATGAAGAAGGGGATTGTGCTTTGTAAAAAAAAAAGCATACTTTTTATTATTATAAGCTTGACATATCAGCAAACATGAACATTTTCATTTACAAAGAACAGAAAAAGAGGGCTGCTTAGGAAACCAGAAATCTCAATTATGTATTGCTTGGTGTTTTTGGTTTGGTTTTTTAAAGCCTATGTGACTATGTCTGGAGTTTAAGGTACAAGCTAGCAGAAAAACTATTGTGCCTGATAGCCACCACCATTATTTTTCCCAATTTCTCCTTTATGCAGTACCCCCTGGGTGTGGCTTTCCCTCCTCTGCTCTTCTTTTAGGGTTGGGTGCTTATTGTCCTGAGAGAACAATGGAAACAAAACTACCCCAGCCTAACTGCCTCTGATTGACGTACCCATCTGCTAACCAACCCTCTTTTCCCCTGATGCTACTGTTTTAGATAGGTTTTACCCAAGAAAACCATGAGGTCTGGATTCATACGTTTTGTTAAAAAAGTATGAGAGAAAAGTAGTATTAGACTGACTACCAAACGGAAGTTCTACAGAACCGTTGTGTTGACCTCATTGACACTCATATGCCTGTGAAACCTGGACAGTCTGGCAGCACCATGCCAGGAAACTGAATCACTTTCATTTGAATTGTCTAAGAAGATTCTAAAGATCACTTGGCAGGATAATGTACCAGCCACTGAGGTTCTTTCTCGAACTAAACTGTCAAACATTCAAACTCTGCTTCAGAGAGCACAAGTCTGATGGGCTGGCCATGTTGTTCGAATACAAAACATAAGCTTACCAAAATGAGTATTTTAAGGAGAACTCACACAAGGTAGGCGTTCACATAGTGGTCAGAAGGAGTGATACAAGGACATTCTCAAGGTCTCTCGCAAGAACTTTGGAATTGATTGTGTGACATGGGAGACACTGGCACAGTACCTCTCAGCAGGCATTCCCACATCAGAGAAGGTGCTGTGTTTTATGAGCTAAGCAGAACTGAAACAGCTCAAAGGAAAGGCAGGATGCACAAATTTGGAGACACCTTCCCAAATGTTCACACAGAATATTTGTGCCCTACCTGTAGTAGAGCATTCAGAGCTCATATTGACTCAATCAACCACAGTTGGACACACTGAAACTTGACTTTAGCATAGTGATGTCACTTTGGTCCTCTTCAAGAACAAAGGACAACAACCAACTGACTTGGTTTATTTTTTTATTATGTAATTGTATTATGTAATTTATTATAAATGTATTATGTAATAATAATATGTATTATTATTATGTAATAATATATTATTACAATAAGTTTATTTTTTCCAATTTATTTATTTATTTTTAGTTTTCAACATTCATTTTCACAAGATTTTGAGTTACAAATTTTCTCTCTGTCTTTCCCCTACCCCCACCCCAAGATAGTAAGTCTGCTGAATACCCCTTCCCCCAATCTGTTCTATCTTACATGCTCCCCCATCCCCCCTAACTTTCTAGTAGGGAAAGATGAATTTCTACACCCCAGTGCCTATATATCTTATTTCCTAGTTGCATATAAAAAATACTTTTATAAACATTTGTTTTTAAAACTTGGTTTTCCAGATTATTTCCCTCCTTCCCTCCTCATCCACCCCCACCGGGAAGACAAGCAATTCAATATAGGTTGTGCATGTGTAGTTATGCAAACATTTCCATAGTAGTTATATTGTGAAAGACTAACTGTATTTCCCTCCATCCTATCCCACCCTATTGATAAGTTTATTTAAAAAATAATCAAAATTGTCTCTCATATAATTTAGTAGTCCCCAGCTGAACTCCTCCTGCCTCCATCGATTCAAAAAGATCATCTGCTTTCTGTCTCTTCCTTTCTCACTCTGCACAAAATGCTTCAGTATCACTTCTCTTTTGAAACTCCCTATTTGGTAATTATGAAACACATAAATTATAAGCAGCTACTGTCCACCAAAACTTTAAACTGGCAGCCAAACTAATTAAACAGAAATTTTAAACAAACTTCAAAGAATAGGAAAATTTGAACTTAACAAATGCTCCCCAAGGACAGAGGAATAGAAGGGAAGAAAAGACATGCTTGTCAGGATCTTTTATCGGTTCTGTCTAAGAAAAAAGCTCAAAACAATCAATTTGTTCCAATTATAAATTCAGGCTGCTCCATCAGGCTACCAGGAAAAGACGGCATGGAAGCCCACTTGTAACTCAAACATCAGTCCAGCAGGCAATCTCCCATCTTTCCCTCTTACTCATAGCACTTGCTTGAACTTGAGTTCTAATTACTCAGCCAGTGTCCTTGCTCACCCCTCTGTCCCACCTCTTGAGCTCATCCAAGACAAGGTGACTGGGAAGGAAAGAATGCTTTTCCTTTAAAAATCTCTCAGTCTTTCTTCAGTTTGTGGATCCTAAAAATGCAAAGAATTCCATTCCAGCTAATAGAACTTTATTTCTCAGCAATGTGTTATTATGTATCAGAAAAGCTCTGGTTTATATATGTTTTGCATTTCAAATGGCAGGTCCAACACTGGTTTGCTTGTCTTTGTCCCCATCCTAACTTCCTTTTGTGTGTTTATAATGATTTATTGACATTTTTTTTCCTTTTTTTTTTTTTTTGGTATCAAAGTCAGTAGTATATGTGGTATATGAATGTAATTGAATACTATTGTGCTATAAGAAATAATGAGCAAACAGACCAGAAAAACCTGAAAAGACTTATGTGAACTGATGCTGAGTGAAGTGAGCAGAACCAGGAGAACTTTGTACACAGTAACAGCCACAGTGTGCAATGACTGACTCTTCTCAGCAATGCAAATACCTAAAACAATTCCAAAGGACTCATAATGAAAAATTCCATACACATCCAGAGAAAGAACTATGGAGTCTAAATGCAGAGCAAAGCAGACTATTTTCTTTTTTTTGTTTTGTTTTTGCTTTGTCTTTTTCCTTCTCATGGTTCCTCTCATTCATTCTAATTCTTCTATACAACATGACTAATGTGAAAATATGTTTAATAGTAATGTATATGTAGAGCCTATATCAGTTTGTATGCCATCTTGGGGAGGAGGGAGGAATGGGACAGGGAGAAAATTTGAAACTTATGGAATTGAATGTTGAAAATTAAATTAACTTTAAAATTTAATTAATTAATTAATTAATAAAAATCAATTAAATTAATTAACCTTAAAAAATAAATATGTTCATTTAAAAATTTCTCTACAGTCATAACTTTTACTTTTTTTTCTACTAACCTTCTGTCCCACCCTGTTATTTATAAAGAGGGCAGAGAAATAGAAGGAATTTGATCAATATTTTGAATCTATCAATCCAAGTGTCCTCTTCCTATTTCCTGCTCCATCTCCAGCTGGCCTAGACCCCAGTGTTTGGTTCTTACACATTCTTCCTCTATTTTTAATACCTCCTATAATGAGACTTTTGGAGTATGCTCAAGATTGCCTAATGTGGAGATAATCCTGATGGGCCTTGGGAACATGTTCTGATTGCCTAACATGAAGTCACTCTTCTTTGCTCGTTTGTACACTCTTTTTTTGCAGTGTCCAGAGACTAGAGATTACAATTCACCCAAAGAGTGAACATCATGAACTGAATGTGTGAGAGGGGAAGGACTTCCCTTGTTCACCTTCTCCTTTATCCAGCTCAAAGAAATGGGCCTGGGTTTGTTTCTGTTCTGTTTTCTTTGTTCTCAGTCTCAGATACTGGTGGTGATTCCCACAAGACCTATTGGACCTTAGAGTTCGAGCCATGATAACCTTAAAGTATGGGATTCAAGGTGGAAGGCTCCAGTCATCCCAATAGGGAAACCCTGAGGAGCCACAGCACTTAGGACTCAAGCCTGAGCAGGGTTTTAAACTTGGACCTTCTAAAGGTGCTCTAGGAACTGAGCTAAGCTATGAACCTCACTCATCCCCTTTCCCTTCCCCAGAGACTGAGATGGTACAAGGAGGGGAAAGAGGAGAATGGGGGGAGGATTATATTTCCTACACATTCTGGCCAGTCCTATAGTTTTGGTGGCCAAGGAACTTTTTTTTCCCTCTGAAGGCTTTTAGAGTTGTTCTACCAATACTGTCTTCTAGGTTTAGTTTTCTCATAATTCATGTATTTTTTCATTACATTTGATGTTTTCTTATGTTTAAGTTTCTAGCCTCAATTCTTGGATTGGGCCTTTTTGCTTGAGCCATTTCCTTCTGGAACATTTGCATGGGTTGAGAAGGTTTTCTTCAGTCCATAGTATCCACATTCTCCATAGTAAGGATGCTGCTGCTGTTGCCAATCTAGATGGGTGCACATGGTACTCCTCTTCCTCAGACCTTGGCTTCCATCTCAGTCTCTTGCTAGTCTACTTCAGATTCTAGCTTCAGTAGGTCTTGGTCTTCTCCTCCTTGTACTACCCCCATTGGGAGTTTTTCTATGCTCTGTTGCGGCCCTAACAAACTGCAGTGGGATATTGGAGATTGTACTGCTATCAGATCTCCTGCACAGCCCTTCTTCACATACACTAAGCATATGTGAAGCCATTGGTGAGAGCAAATGGAGAAATTTTGAATGCTATGGATAAATTCACTTACCTTGGCAGTATACTTTCTAGGGATGTTTACATAGATGATAAGGTTGACACACCCATTGCCAGAACTAGCTCAGGGTATTAGACTACCTAGCTGACTGAAAAGTCTACGGAGTCATTGTATTGATCTCATTATTGTATGTCCGTGAAACCTGGACAGTCTACCAGTGCCATACCAGGAAACCGAATCATTTCCATTTGAATTGCCTTAGGAAGATTCTAAAGATCACCTGACAGGACAAGGTACCAGACACTGAGTCCTTTCTAAAGCCGAATTGCCAAGCATTCAAACTCTACTACAGAGAATGTAACTCCAGTGGGCTGGCCACATTGTTTGAATGCCAAAAGTACATTTGCTTAAAAGATTATTTTAGGGAGATCTCACACAAGGCAAGTGCTCACATGAAGGTCAGAAGAAGGGATACAAGAACACTCTCAAGGTCTCTCTGAAGAATTTTGGAATTGATTGTGAGACATGGAAAACATTGGCAAAGGACTGTCCAGCATGGTGTGCCCACATCAAAGAAGACACTATACTCTATGAATGAAGCAGAATTGCAGTAGTTCAAAAGAAATGTGAGATGTAAAAATTTTGAGATTTTTCCACTCCAAATGTTCATATGGATTATTTGTGGCTGATCTGTGGTAGAGCCTTCTGACCTAATATTGGTCTTATCAGCTACAGTCAGATACACTTTCCCTTGATCCCGACATAGTGATGTCCTTTTATCTCCCTGACACAGTGACCTCTGAAGGCTAGGTCTGTTCCCTGCTTCTATTCTGTTAGGTCTGAGGAGGATCTGACTCACAGCTTCCAAATGCTGGGACTCATACTGCCTTGCTAACATTCTGCATAAAGAACCAACTGACTTCAGATTTGTTGGAAAGAGTTTTACCTTGTTTCCCTACAATGGCTCATTTCCCAGACTTTGCCTTCTTCCTTCTTTACTAGAGTTCATGCAAAATTCCCTTGTATGAACCTATGCCAATCTTGGCCAACTTCCAATTATTTTGGGGGGAGCAGTTTTGAACTGGATGGAGAAGCTTTATTCTGTTTCTCTTTGGTTTCTAACATCGGTCTATCTAGACCTTTTTAGATATTAGCTGGAGTTTATCTGAGAGGTAGGTAGGATCTTTTATGCCACCATCTTCACCAGATGTCCAAAAGAATTGTGATTTAAAAACTAAAGGCACCAATAAAACATTTTAAAGGGGAAAAAGTTGCAAAAGTTCTGTCAAAATAAAAAGCATTAATTATCTCTAAAAATGTAATGGACTGTCTCAGAGGTCTGTGAGGTCTTTATAAATGTCAGGCTTTAAGTGGATATGGGATGACCAGTGGACAGTGATGCTATAGAAGGGATTTATTATTGGGGAAGGCCTAGGTGAACTCTGAAATCCCTTTCAGTTCGAAGATTCTATGAGACTATAGTTCTTGTAATTTTTCTGCTGTTGTGAATGTAGACACACTATTAATCTTTAAGCCTTAAATTAATAGGGCTTATTTAAGAAGGAGTGCCTAATTTAATAATGTAATTAAGGCCTATTTAATAAATGGGACCTAATTTAATTTAGACTTTAAAATGCCTTAAAATTTAACTATAAATCATAATTGAGATTTTTAAATTGCCATATTAATATCAAAATACTGAAGAGAGGCTATTTATCCTAAGTCACATGGTGGTTAAATTTAACAATTCAGTGAAAAAACAAGTTCTGCAAACCATCAGTAGAAATATCTTCAAATACTAAAGAAGGGGAATTCAAATAATGCAAGACTATTACACATCCCTTAGAAAATAAGGAAGGAGTAGAATAAGGTCTTCCAAACAGCAGTGGAGCTCAGGATGCCATCCAGGGTGACCTATCTTGCATATCTAAGCTTAACGATAGAAGATAAAAGATGAATGTTTAATAATAAAGAAGAGTTTGATCATTTTTAGAAAGAAAACCAGAACTGAAGAGATATTTACCTCTTGAGTACCCCAAACAACAGAAATGTAGGAGTGACAAGGACAGAGTTGACAACCTAGTGACCAAGAAGAAGCTCCTTTCTAAATGTGCTCAAGGAGACAGAGGTGAAAATAGAAATCTGGTAGAGATGATAGTGAAAAGAAAGACAAAGGGCATTATGAACCATATCTGTTGACCCCCTGTCTACAGGTGAATGCTTCTTTTGTGGGACTACATTATAACATGGAAGGGTACATAAAAAGGAGGGAAGGGGGCAGGGAGATAAAGAGGAGTGAGTGATGAACCAAGATCAAATCAAGGGCTAGCAATTAGAGGGAGATGACCTCCATGGTCTCAGAAATAGAAGAGTTCTATAGGGTAGTGAATAAGAAGGGAGAAAGATAGAAAAGGGGGAGAAATGAAAGAGATCTTACACTGGAGATGGGAGGGTGTTTCACTTATGCATGGTTCTATAGGTGAAGAGAGATTGTAAAGGGAGATGAGAACCTTTCACTGGATGAGTCCTAGGGGGTTTGGTGCTTGAAAAGTCTACTTATCCTGGGAGGGTGGAAGTTAGAATCTCTGGGGGCAACTGGCACTGTAAAAGGGGGAAAGCATGGAAATAGGAAGGAGATTTCCGGGCAAATATGGGGGGGGGGAGTCAATAAGAGAGCATATGTAAAAGTGATGGACTGCATAATCAGGGCTATGTGACAGAGGAAGGGCTGTACAATGGGGATTTCCTCTCTGACACCTGCAATGAAAAAAAATTGTATTAAATTTCTCTTATAAGAATTTAGTATCCAAATTCAAGGAATTGTGGAATTGAATCCTGTAAACTAAAAGGAAACAGATTAATAAATTAAGAAAAATGGGAGAAATAAAAAAAAAGAATTTAGTATCCAAAAATATATAAACTATATTTTTTTATTCAACCACTTTCCTTCTTATCCTAGATGAATTAATATTATCTGTGCTGAAGCTTTTCAGTTTCATATTTGGTCTTTATTTTGTGTGTGTATATACTTACAACTGATAGCCATTCCCCAATAGATAAATCATCAAAAGAAATGAGCAATTATCAAAAGAAAAATTTCAAAGTGCTCACAACCACATAAAAAATGCTCCCAATCACTAATAATAAAAGGAATTCAAGACAGAATAGCCCTGAAGTTTTACCTCACATCCTGCAAATTGACAAAAGTGACCCAAAAAATGGCAATAGTCAATGTTAGTAGAAAGTAGAAAGATAGATACATTATTACATTGTTGGTTGAACTGTGAAATGGTGTAATCATTTTGGAAAGCAATTTGGAATTATATGAATGAAGTGACTAAAATGTCTATACCCTTAAAACCAGAGACTCCATTACTGAGCTTATTCCCCAAGAAAGTCATTAATAAGAAAAAAAGTCCCCATATACTCCAAAATACTTATAGCAGCACTTTTGTGATAGCTGAGAATGGAAAACAAAGTAGATTTCCATCAGTTGGGAATGGCTAACCAAATTGTGGAACATGAATATTACTGTGTTGTAAGAAATTATGTGCATGATGAATACAGAGAAATATGGAAAGATCTATATGAAATGATGCAGAATGAAGCAAGCAGAGCCAAGAATACAATATACACAGTAACTACAACGATATAAATAGAAAGAACAACAACACACCAAAAATCAAAAGTAAATGTGACAAAATTTTTACGATCAAGTGGGTCTCAAATGAAGAGATATGAGATGACAGCCCCAACCTATCCATTTGTGGAGGTAAGAGATTCATAGGTGTTACACATTACACGTTTTTCAGTATATCAAAGCATTTTGATAATTATGGTTTCCTCTCAAAAAAAAAAGTTGTCATATGGCATAGTTTTTGAAAAGGGGAGAGGGAGGGATACATGGGATAATGTGGTGATGTAAGAAACAGAAAATATCAATAAAAATTTATTTTAAAAATATTATAAACTTAATAGTCATCAATAAAAATAAAATGAAAATGAAAAACAAGAAATAAGAAATAATGTCATAAATAAATTCCTTTATATATTATGTAGTCAGTTTGGGGTGGGGTGACTGAGTTGTGCCAAGAATCTTCTATTACCAGACATGGGTAGTTGGACAGCCAAGACAGACCACAGTAAATGCATGTGCACTCATTCCATCCCTCCACCCCCTCGCACGCTCTTCCCCCCTTGCTCCTTCTCTCTCTCCCTCTCTCTCTCTCTCTCTCTCTCTCTCTCTCTCTTTCCTCTCCCTCTCTTTTTCTGTGTCTCTGTCTCTTTCTCAGAAAAGTCTGAGGTAGGTGCTAAATATTATGAAATTTTAAGGCAAGCTTTCTCTTTGACTCTATTCTTACCTCAGGATCATCTGAGGCAATTCCCCCCCCCCCCTTTTCCAATTACCTTCCTCTCTTTCAATCTCAACCTTCAAAATCAAGGGCTAGAATAAACATTATAGTAAATGCCCATTCAGTCTAATGGCAGTTTCCAAAACCAAAGAAACATGAACAGCCATTGAAAGATCAAACTTCTAACTTCGTGACACAAAATACTTGAAACCAGAGTGATTTAGCTTTTTTTTTTTTGCTTTCTTTCTTTACTCCTCAATCCTCCTTCCCTCTAGTCATAGGGGAAAATGGAAAAAGGTGGACAGACAGCAAATGGATATAAGATAATAATTTCACGGAGTTCTGGTCCTCGGAATTAAAAAAAATTGAAGAGGGTGTTGGACTGGCTACCAGATTCCTAATTTTCCACATCCTGCTCTTTCCACCTTTTCTGTACCCAGATGCATCCGACCAGTCCTGAATTTCCCACTCACCACATTCAATAACTGTCGACTTCACTCCATGTCTCCTCAGTTCCACTGTCGTCTGTTTATGTGTCACAGGACAGTAATGGTAGCTTACCACCCCTCTGCACACTGCTCAGTCATCCGAGTAGTCCAAATCAGTGCTCTAACTTCTTTCTCTCTGTGTGTGGCTTCCTTGGTATCTTTGAGATATACTTTTCAAGTTATTAGAATATGGAAGTACCTGCAGCTTCCAGGGCAACCCATGACCCTTTTAGCTTTTTTTGTGCCTACCACATCTCTTTAGGCTATATCTGGAATGAGGGGTGGGGAGAGAGGGTTCCATTCCACATTCCCCTCCGTGGCTGCAAGCTTGCAGTTCCTTGCACAATCTCTTGGGATATGCTGATATCTGCAAATGCATATCATAAACATCAAGATGAGTATCAACATTCAAAATGACAAGGATGCTTATTCAAATATCATAGATAATCACTCCATGGTGCAATTTACATGAAAATTACATTAATATGCAATAAAATCTGTGATAGCAATATCTTATCACAGCACCTCCACTGGAAAAACACTATTCAAACATCCTGTGTATATGCTAGACCTCCGGTATACAAAGACTTATTTGGAGAAGACAAGATATCAGAATGTGCATGATACAGAAACAAGAGGCATCAATAAAACATTTGTTGAAGGAATCACATCCAGAATATGCTGTTCAATTACTTTTTCTCCTCCTTTTGAGGGGTGAAATTATCATTAAATCAAGTTAAGTAATTATTACATGCTCTACATCAAGGGGTTAGTCCTCGCTTTAACCATTTATATATTTGTTTATAGTCATCTGGGGCTGTGGCTATTATTTCTAATTCCTTTCTTAGATTTTATATGAGCTCTCTGTCATCTCAATGACTTCTTTCTATGTTGTAGCTATTATCTGTTTAACTAGTAAGGTCAATATGTGTCAAAGAGTGTTCACTCTCCCATCCTTTTCATTTTAAAACTCTTTCAATTAGATTTGTGAGACTCCAGTCCTTATTGGCCCTTGTTAGATGAATTTCAATCCAGATTTTTCCCTTTTATGATACTATGAGTCACATAGTGCTTATAGGTGTCAAGGGAAGGTGGAATCCATAAGAGGGCTGAATGCATTTTTAATTTTATTTTTAAAAAAATTCAATTCAGGGTGGCTAGGTGGCGCAGTGAGTAAGAGCGCCTGCTCCGGTGGGGATCCGGTATTGGTTCTGGCCTCAGATACTTAACACCCATACACACACACACATACACACACACACACACACACACACACACACACAACTGGCCATATAACCTCGGGCAAGTTACTTAACCACAATTGCTTTTAAAAAAAAAATTCAATTTTCTTTTCAGTTCTGAATTTTCTCCCTCCCAACTCTCCTTCCCCCCACCAAGTGAGAAAGAAAAAAAAAACCTATTACAATTATCTATAGTCCAGCAGAACAAACAGCTAGCTAGCTACACTCACATATGTATGTATAACTAATGTGGTAATTTGTTTTATGTTTATGTGTGTGTACACACACATATACACACATACATGATCTTAAGTTTCTTCATAGTCTTTCATCATTCATATAGATATTTTTTAGTTAAATATGTCCATTCTATCAATGTTCCAAAAATGTGATGCCCAGATCTGGACACAGATACTCTAAATGTGAAATGGCCAGGTGTAGCAGCAAGCATCCCAGCGTTCCCGGGAATAAAGGAAAGCAACTCAAAATGGGTTAACAAGCTTACTTTAATCAGTCAGATATATATCGTTTACCTTGTTCAGGGGAAAGAGGTCAGCACCCCGAACTTCAGAATATACAGACAGAATTATCAAGACAGAAACAGATCAAGTAGACAGATTTCAAACTGTCCAACCATTACATCCATACCCAATCAACATCTGGGTTTCAACATCTGGGTTTTTCAAAGCCAGGGGGCTCTGGACAACGGCTTCCCAGAATCCAGATCAAATCACAGAACACTTCTCAAAGTGAGCTCCAAAACAAAGCTAGATATCAGGGCTTATATAGCCTTCTCCTGGCTCAGAGAATGTAATAACCTTATTGACTCACTGGCCAATCAAGAAGTATCTACTGCAAAACAAGCCTCCCACACCAGGCTCCAGGTGCACTTTAGCCTAGGGGCAGGGAAGATCTTCAAATTTACATTCCCATTACACCAGGGCAGAATTTAACAGGATTATCACCTCTGTTTAGACAATATTTTAGACAGTATGCTTCTCTTAATGCAGCCTAGGTTCCCATTAGCATTTTGGAGTGCTGTGTCAAAGGTACCTCAACACTGAGCTTTCCAGTCTCCTAAAACATTCAGATCTTGTTTGAATGAAATAACTAGTCATGCAACCCTAATCTCATACTTATGAAGTTGATTTTTTGAATGCAAGTATAAAAATTCACACTTAATGCTATTAAATTTCATTTTATTTGATGGCCCAATTTTATTGCCTTTTGAGACTTTTTGGATCACCATTATGTCATTTGTGATATTAGCAATGTATGCCACTCTGTTTTGTATCTCCTTCAAATGGATATGAAAAATGGATAGAAACTTCATTGAAGTCATGATAATAATATTAAACAGTCCTTCAGGCACTCCACTGGAGACCTCCCTTCTTGCTGACATCCAATTAAACAAACCTTTACTAAAAAACTAATTATGTCCTCTGGCTAGTCCATCAATTTTGTCTCTCGTCTTGGGACACAAACTTCCTTAGCTACCATGGTATATCTGTGCTACAGCCCCATTATACAGTTCCCCAGCTCCATTCATAGACTCTCTTGGCTAGAATAACACCAGCTCCATCCTATCCAAATTCTCTGATGTTTTCCTCTCCTTCTAGTCTAAGAGAAAATTGAACTACAAGCCCCAAAGTTCCAGTGAGGGTCCAAAACACTTTCCCTGTGATGCCTTCAGCATCTCCCACACTCACAGGGGTCAGGATATCTCATTAACCAAGGATAAAGTAAAACATTTACCCTGGTCTTAAGGGGTTTATATGTCTAATAGGATACATAAGGCAAATATACACAAGAGTATTACATATATTATAAAAGTATGTTTCCTCTCACTAGAGCTCTAAGAAAAGGCTGTCTCATCAATTGTCGGGCACTATATGATTTCTGAAGTCCTATCTAGTAGATTCTGTGATTCTGCAATCATCAACAAACAAACATTTATTAAACACCTACCATTTGCCAGGTACTGCAGATATAAAGACAAAAATAAATAGCCCCTGCTCTAAAAGAGTTTATATTCTAAATCCAATTCTCTCTTCTGTCAATAGCATCTTGGGGGAATTGCCAAATCCTAATAACCCCCTACTCCAACCAATTTCTCATCTTATTCCCTTCTCTATGAAGTAATCTGAGAAAAATTCAGTCTTTTATTGTAGGATTTCCTTAAGTTCATAGGATATCTAGTTGGAAGGCATCTCAAAGGTCAGCTTTTCCAGCCACATTATGGGACAGATGGGGAAACTGACACCTAAGGAGCTTAATTAAGCCTCTTGCTCAGTGATACGAGAGGCAGAACTTAAATCCAGGTCCTCTGACTCTGAATCTGGTATTCTTTTGGCTGAATCATGCTAACTTTGTTCTTCCACGCTATTTCAACTTTTCCTTTACTGTCTCTTACTTCATTTTTTGAATGACTTTTCTTGAATGTCTCCTCAAAATTTTTTTTTTCTTTCTTGCATTCTTGAACTTTCTCTTCAGCCGTTTCAGTTGTGTCCAACTCTTCATGAACTCATTTGGGATTTTCTTTCCTTTTTTTACCTTTCTTTTTTGTTTTATAAATTAATTTCTTTTTAGTATTCAACATTCACTTCCATAAGTCTTCAATTTTCTCCACCTCCCTCTTCTCCTTCCTCCCCAAGATTGCATGCAATCCAATATAAGCTCTACAAAGACATTCTTACTAAACATATTTTCACATTAGTCATGTTGCATAGGAAAATTAGTACGAATGGGAGGAATCATGAGAAAAAAATCAAAACTAAACTAAACTAAAAAAGAGAGGAAATAGTATGTATAATAGTCTGTATTCAGACTCCATAATCCTTTCTCTGGATATGTATGACATTTTTCATCATGAGTCTTTTGGAGTTGTTTTAGGTCCTTGCATTGCTAGAGAAGAGCTAAGTCTATCAAAGTCAATCATTGTACACTGTGGCTGTAACTGTGTACAATATTCTCCTAGTTCTGCTCACTTCACTCAGCATCAGTTCACATAAGTCTTTCCAGGTTTTTCTGAAGTTTTCATGCTCATCATTTCTTATAGCACAATAGTATTCCATTACATTCATATACCACAAGTTGTTCAGCCATTCCTCAATTGATGGGCAGCTCCTCAATTTCCAGTTCTTGAACACAACAAAAAGAACTGTTATAAATATTTTTGTACATATGGGTCCTTTTCCAATTTTTATGATCTCTTTGGAATACAGTTCTAGAAGTGGCTGAGTCCAAGGGTATGCACATTTTCATAGTACTTTGGGCAGTTTCAAATTGCTCTTCAGAATGGTTGGATCAGTTCACAACTCCACCAACAATGAACTAGAGCTCCAATTTTCCCACATCTTCTCCAGCATTTATAATTTTCCTGTTTTGTCACTTTAGCCAATCTAATAGATGTGACGTAGTACCTAAGAGTTGTTTTGATTTGCATTTCTCTAACCAACAGTGATTTAGAATATTTTTTCATATAACTATAGATAGCTTTAATTTCTTCCTCTGAAAACTGCCTGTTCATATCCTTTGACCATATAGCAATACCCATTTGAGGCTTTCTTGACAAAGATACTGGAGTGATTTTCCATTTCCTTCTCCAGCTCATTTTACAGGTAAGAAAACTGAAGTAAATAGGGTTAAACGACTTGCCCAGGATTACACAGCTAGTAAGTGCTTGATTCTGGATTTGAACTCAGGTCTTTCTGACTCAGGGCCAGAGGTCAAACTACTGTACCACCTAGCTGCCCCTAGCTTTGTTCCTACTTCATTTTCTCCCTTGATGTGCTATTTGCACAACTTTCCCTTTATCTTGTCCTCATTTCCCTCTAAATCAGTGATCCTCCAACCTCTTCCAGTATGCAGAGCCCTTTTAAACTCCAAAAAGTTTTGTAGACCTTCACAAAATAGCATTTATACTATGAGTATTCATTGATTTGGCAAATACACAGCAGCAAAAGACTGATATGGATTTATTAACTTTTTAATGTATTTGCATTTTGTTAATCATAGGATGCATTTGAAAAATAATTATACATACATCTGAGATGTATGTATGGGTATGGGTTCTATATGCATAAATATAAACATATATAACATTTATAAATATGACATATCATTACAAATGTTACATATATAGACATATAAAATATGTGTGTGGCATTTATTTAGCCTTCAGAAGGTGTTTGTTTCTCAATAACCCCATAACGTTCCAGGAGTTTATAGTCCACAAGTTGGAAACTATATTTATAAGGTCAATTCTACTCTAGCTCTGACATGCCATGTACTAGAATTCTGTGTTCTAAGGTCCCTTCCAACTTTAATATTCTTAGTTACAGAGAGAACTAATGAAATACAATGAAAAATGTGCTATATTTGGAGTCAAAGGATCTAGATTCAAATCTAACTTCTGTTGCTTACTACCTGCATGACCCTGGGCAAGTCACTTTACCTCCATGGGCCTCAGTCCCTCATCTGTAAAATGATAAGGATGAACTGAATGGCTTCTAAGATCCCTTCCACATCTAAACCTATGATTCTGAAGTCCCTTCTACCTCTCATATTCTATGTTCTATATTCTAGCATTCTATGTCCTAAGGCTCCTTCAAGCTCTATGATTGTTTCCTAATAAAGAAAATATTCACTCATTTCTGAATATGTGAATTCATCTGTAAGAAAGAGAAAGGCAAAAAGGCATACCAGATTTTCAACTGATTATACAGATTGTGAAATATGTTCCATGTGTGCTTGAAATACTGAGACCAAAAAAAAGGCAGCAATGAATCCTAGCAAAACCAAGAGGTTTGGAAAGATGATGTAGGTTTAAGGTGGGATAAGGACAGCAGAAGCTGATAAGGCCTTGAGAGACAGTTTCCCTTTGGGGATACCTAGGATTGGTTAAAGACACTGACAAATTTCAAGAAGACAGAAGAAAATCATCTTTTTAGTCCCTTCAAATCTCTTTCCTCCCACTGCTAATGCCTTCCCTCCCAAACTATAGTGGATATGGTGCTAGACCTGGGACCAGGAAGATTTGAATTCAAATCTAGCTCAGACACTCACTGGCTGTGTGATCTTAGACAAGTACCTTACCATTTATCTGCTTCTGTTTCCTAGACTGTAAAATGAAGATAATAAAAGCATCTCTCTCCCAGGATTGTTGTGAGGATCAAATGAAATCGTAATTGTAGAGTGCTTTGCAAACCTTAAAGTCAATGCTAGTTATTCCAGTACTTTATACTTATTTGCATTTATTCTTTATATAATCACTTACATTTTTATCTCCACAGTTAGAATTCAGTTCCCTGAGAAAAGAAATGGTCTCACCATTTGTATCTGTATTTCCAGCACCTAGGACAATGGCTGGCACATATTAGGTACTCAGTTAATACTTGCTTGCTTGCTTGATTGATGATGACAAAAGGCAACTCAGAAAAGAGAATGAGTTATGGTACTTGGGAGATATTGACAGCCCTGGGTTCACAACCTGTGGGCATCTATGATGTGGTCATTACTGTGCTGGCCTTGCAAGAGGATACAAGAGAAGGGGCAACATCAAAGCAAGATTTATGCCTGAGAAGCAATATCATATAATAAACTTTCTTCACAACAACCCTGTAAAGTAGATGATGCAAGTATCCCTATTTACAGATGAAAAAACAGGTGTTTCAAGGTACAGTAATAGGCCCATGATCACACAACTACTAAGGAGCAGGATCTGTGTTCAGGCCTCTAAGTTTAGGTCCATCTTTCTCACTATCGAAACTTAACTAACAAGTTTTGTTGAAAACATAATATGTGCCTAGCATTATTGAGGTACTCCTTGCTGCTAAGAAACTTATAAATCTCCTCAGAAGACAATAATACTCATGAAACAACTAGACAAATGTAAGCACTTCACCACTGCCTTAACCTCTATTGAGGCCCAGGTTGATAGAGGACCACAAAGTATAAAAGGAAGGGATGGTAGCTTCTGTTTCATAATGAGAAGGAAGTATCTTTGTCCTACCTCAAATATCAATGCCTGTTATCAACCTACCAAAAGCTATTATAGTTTTGATGTGAATGTAATTAAGTCTTGAATTATGAGTTATAGAAAATAAGTTCAATTAAAGTTAATACGGCAATATGATGTAGTAGGATGTACATTGAATTTGGTGTCAGGGGACTTAGGTTTGAAATATCTGTATGATTTTTTACAAGTCAATTCCCTTCTTTTGGCCTCCCCATCTATACAGTAAGGCAGTTTCAGGACATGTGAATACAACTATAAAATACTCCAGAAATAAAAGAAGAAAAGTAACTAAAGAAATACTAATTGTTCATGGTTAGGCCATGCTAATGCAATTTTTTGAAATTATAATACTACCTAAGTGAATTTGCAGATTCAGCAAAATACCAATCAAACTGCCAAGGTATTACTTCACATAATTTGACAAAATAATAACAATTCATCTTAAGGCCTAAAAAGTCAAGAATTGCAAAGAAAATAATGAGAAATAGTAGGAATGAAGGTAGTCTAGCAGTATTAGATCCAAAGATATGCTACTATGTAATAATTACCAAAACTTTGGCACTGGGTTAAAAGTTTTCAAAAAACTGATCAATGGAACAGACTGGGGAAACAAGTCCTAAAAGCAATTAAACATAGATAGTGTCATAAGGTTTTTTAAACCCAAGGTCACCAACTGCTGGGGTAGCAGCTTTCAATTCTACAAAAACTCCTCAGAACACTGGAAAGTCATTTGGAAAAATTAGATATAAACCAACATATACTACAACAAGTCCCAAATAGATATATAACCTAAATATTAAAGGTCATATCATAAACCAACTAAATAAGAAAAGGAGAAGATAGCTCAAACAACCATGGATATTGATAGAATCCTCAACTAAGAGATAGAAGTGATCATAGAAGAGAAATAGAAAATTTTGATTATGAAAAATTAAAGCACTTTTGCACAAGCAAAACAATATAGTTAGAATTATAAGAGAAACACTTAACTGGGAGAAAGTCTTTACAGTGTAACAAGTGTTATTTCTTTGATATAGAGAAATGGAATGAGGAGAGGTGAAGTTCCTTGGTTTAAAATGGAATCTCTTGTATTGTCTTTGAAAGGATGAGCACCAAGACATTGGTGAGAAGAGAGAACTCTGAGAGGAATGTATCTGAGAATTGTGAGCAGTTGAAAAGAGTCTATTGTAAAGGGTGTTGGAACGAAAACTCAAGAGGCTCAGTCCAGGAGTTTGAACTGAGAACTGAAAGTTCAGTTAGGGATTTTTTAATTGATGACTTTGGCAGCACTTGCGCTAGCAGTGGTGGAGGGGCTGACTGCAGAAGAGGCAACTTTGGTGTTTGTATTCATGATGAATGAAAGAGAAGCTCTAAGAAGAAAGTACAAATTTAAGGAAAAGATGGATGATGAGAAAATCCAGGCACTACTGGATGGCTGGCACCATTATCCACCAGGGCTGAAAGGATAGCTGTGACCAGAGAATGGAGAGTGTCCAATAATTGGTAAACTTTCCTCTGCTTGAGAATTCACAATGCCAATGGGGATACTACTTTTTCCTCTTTGCCTCTCAATTTTATTCTTTAAAATTGTTTAATTGCCTTTTAAATTAATATTAGAGTGGGCACATTTGGTATTAATTATCAATCCTGATTGCTTTTGAGCTATGTATATTCCTTATTTTCAGAGGAAGGGAGTGGGGAGTGAGATAGTGACAAGAACAAAAAGTGTTTTATAATTGATATACAGATTTATAGAAAGGACCAGATTTTAAGCCCTAATTCATAATCCTTGATCCTGGCCTTTTCCTGGTTGAAGCCTGAGCCAAATAAAGACAGGAATTTATGGCTTTTATTATTAACAATTTTAAAAATAAACTTCCCAAATAAAGAACTAACCTGGATACAGGAATTTGTTCTTTGCCCCAAGCTAAAAGCAAGTCAGAGTGTCATTTTTTATTTATTTATTTTTTGCTAATTGGACTATTGGGTCATGTTACTTCATTCACTCCTTCACTCCTCCCCATGAATGTGTAGTGACTAGAGAGTAGGAATAGCATGGTAGCAGGAGAAAAGGTACGACTAACCCAGGCTGGTAAGGCTCACATTCCACAGGCATGAGAGGAAGGAGTAGTCTTTTGCCTTCTTACCTCTGGCTATAGAAAATAAAGTAGCAAATATCTCTGGTAAAAATCTGATATTCAAAGTTTATAAGGAACTGATAAAAGTATATAAGAACCAGAGCTATTTCCAATAGACAAATTGTCAAAGTATAGAAACAGATAGTTTTCAAATGAAGTCATGTGAACCATCAATAACCATATTAAAAATGTTTCATGTCATTAATAATAATATAAAGACAATTAAAATTTCTGATATTCTACTTCACATGCATGGGATTGTGAAAGATGATAAAATGAAAAATTGTTGGAGAGGCTGTGGAGGGATAGGCAGACTAATGAGATTTTGGTGAAGTAAAAAATTGGTCCATCCATTCGGGAAAACACTTTGGAAGTATATTCAAAATGTTACTAAACTAGATACACCGTAACCCAGAAATACCAATACCAGGCTTATACCCTGCAAAGATCAAAAACAGAGGGAAAAGGACTGATACATACAAAATTATAGCAGCACTTTTTGGCATAGTATACCAAATTTGGTATATTAAGTTGAGGAAAAACGTGAATGCCTATCAGTTGGGGAATGACTGAGTAAATTGTAGCTATATAAATGTAATGGAATATTGTTACATGAGAAATGACAATTATTATAGACTTAGAGAAACCCAAGAAGACATAAATTTATGCAGAGTGAAATGAGCAGAACCAGAGCAATGGACACTATTACCACATAATGTAAAGGAAAACAACTTTGAAAAACTTCATAATTCTGATCAAGGCAATGACTGATCATAATTTCAGCAGACTGACAATAAACCTGCTTCTAGTTCCTGTCTTCTTATACCTTACTGCTTCTCCCAACACACCCATTATGTATTCTCTGACCCAGTGACACTGGACTCCTTGCTGTTCTTCAAACAAGACCACCCATCTGACTCTGGGCCTTTTCTTTGTCTATCCACTATGCCTAGAGCTTTCTCCCCTTCTCTGCCTCCTGGATTCCCTGACTTTCTTCAAGTCTCAGTTATAGTCCCATATTATTCAAGAAACCTTTTCAAGTCCTTCAAATTTTAATGCCTTTCCTCTGAGATTATCTCCAATTTAAATTGTATATATCTTGCTTTTATATAGATGTTGGCATGTTGTTTCCCCATTAGTCCAAACACACTGAAAACAGGAACTGGTTATATGGTTTGTTTTCTTTGGTTTGGAGCTGGGAAGTGCCTTTCTTTTCATTCCCAGTGCTTACCATAAGTACCTGACATGTAATAGGCACTTAATGAGTGTTTGTTGACTTGACTTGATATCCAGTCTCTTGGAAGAAAGATGATGGACTAGAGGTGCAGAATGAGAGACATTTCCAGATGTGGTCAATTTGTTGGTAAACATATATTGTCTTTATTATACTTATTTGCTATGCAGGAGGGTTTCTATTTGAGGAATGTGGAGTTAATGGATAATAAAAGACATCCTCCCAAAAAAGAAAGAACAATATCATTGATAAAACATATATGTATATATATATATATATATAAACAAAACAAAAAGAAAAACAAGAAGTTCACAAGGATATACAAACAAATGGTAATTGTATTGTTAACTTGCTACATAAATTTATAAATATATGTGTGTGTGTGGGTACACATATATATGTGAATATATGTATATGTGTATGGTATGTGTGTGTATTTAACAAACTGTATATAAGAGTTGGCACAGTGGATAGAGTTCCAGGTATGGAGTCAGGAATATCTGGATTCAAATCTGACCCAAGACACTTATTAGCTATATCACCTGGGTCCCCTGGGCAGTCACTTAACCTCCATCTGCCTCAATTTCCTCATTTTTAAAGTGGAATGATAATGGCAACCACCTCCCAGGTTTGTGGGGAACCAATGCGATAATAATTAAAAAGCACTTAGCACAATGCCTGGCACATGGTAAGCACTATATAAATGTTGGCTATTATTATTACTTCATTCAACTTTTGTTTTTCTTCATATATTGAAATGCGTTTTTTGAAAATGGCTAAATTCATAATGAAAAGTAAAATTTAATGCTTCAAAATAAAAAAAAAAATCTGAGGGACAAAAATTAGATAAAGTTTCCTTTGACTTTAAATCTTAACTTTGTAAGAAAGTTCAAAAAAGGGGAGATCACTGTAGACTCTAATTATAAGGCAAAATTTCACTGAAGAAGAGGGACTTTTTCGTGGCATGAAACTATTGTCTAAAATTTTTTTTTTATCAAATGCCTTATTAATTTATAGTTTACATAATTCATTTCTGCAAGATTTTGAGTTACAAATTTTCTCCCTGTTTTTCCCCTACCCACCACCCCAAAATAGCAATCCCACTGGATATCCCCTCCTCCAATCTTCTCTCTCCCATATCTTCTTCCATATCCCCTCCAACTTTCTAGGGCATGGTGTATCTCTATGCCCCAGTGCCTGTATATCTTATTTCCCATTTACATGTAAAATAATATTGATAATAGTATATATATATATATGTATATATATACATATATATTAAACATTTGATTTTAAAACTTTGAGTTTCAGATTCATTTCCTTCCTACCTTGTCACCCACCCTTACTGGGAAGACAAGCAATTCAATATAGGTTTTACATGTGTAGCTATGCAAAACATTTCCATAGTGAATATATTGTAAAATACTGACTATATTTCCCTCCCTCTTATCCCATCTCCCACTTGCTCTATTCTCTACTTTGATCCTGTCCTTTTTCAAAAGTGGGTGCTTCCAACTTCCCTCCCCCCTCTCATCCCCTTCCCCCCTACTCTCCTGTAGGGTGAGATACCCTATTTAGTGTGTATGTCATTCCCTCTCTAAGCCAGATTCAATGAGAATAAGGTTGACTTATTCCCTTTTGACTTCCTGTTCTTACCCTCTGTTGTAACCATTTTCCCTTTCCTCTTCTATGTGAGATAGTTTACCCTAATCTGTCTCACCCTATCTCCTCTCATTATATTCCTCTCTCACATCTTAATTTCACCTTTTAAGTATCATCCCTTCCCATTAAACTGGTCCTGTACCCTCTGTCTATGTATACCTGTACACATATATACACACATTCACATATGTATTCATATGCCCATATACCCTCCTATATAAACATACATATGCATGTGAATATATATGTGCATATATATATATATATATATTTCTATTCCCTTCAATTATTCTCATACTAAGAAAAGTTTCATAAGTTACAATTATCATTTTTCCATGTAGGAATGTAAATAATTCAACTTTGATAAGTTCCTTGTGATTTCCTTTCCCTGTTTACCTTCTCATGCTTCTCTTGCTTCTTGTATCTGAATGTCAAATTTTCTATTCAATTCTGGTTTTTTCATAAAGAATGCTTGAAAGTCCTCTACTCCACTGAATAACCATATTTTCCCCTGAAACATGATACTCAGTTTTGTTGGGTAGGTGATTCTTGGTTTTAATCCCAGCTCCTTTGCCTTCTGGAATATCATATTCCAAGCCCTTTGATCCCTCAGTGTAGAAGCTGCCAGATCCTGGGTTATCCTGATTGTGTTTCCACAATATTCAAATTGTTTCTTCCTGGCTGTTTGTAATATTTTCTCCTTGATCTGGGGATTCTGGAACCTGGCTATAACATTCCTTGGAGTTTTCTTTTTGGAATCTTTTTCACAAGGTGATCTATGGATTTTTTTCAACCTCTATTTTCTCCTCTGGTTGTAAAACATCAGGGCAATTTTCCTTGAGAATTTCTTGAAGAATGATTTCTAGGTTCTTTTTTTTTTGATCATGGCTTTCAGGTAGTTCAATAATTTTTAAATGATCTCTCATGGATCTATTTTCTAGGTCAGTGGTTTTCCAAGTGAGATATTTCACATTGCCTATTTTTTCATTTGTTTAGATTTGTTTAATAGTATCTTGATTTCTCAGAAAGTCACTAGCTTCCATTTGCTCCGATCTAATTCTGAAGGAATGATTCTCTTCAGTGAGCTTTTGAGATTCTTTTTCCATCTGGCAAATTCGACTTTTTAAGTCATTCTTCTCCTCATTGCCTTTTTGAGCCTCTTTTGCCATTTGAGTTAGTCTATTTTTTAAGGTATTATTTTCTTCAGTCAGGTTGTTGACTCTCATTTCATAATTTTCTTGCATCATTCTCATTTCTCTTCCCAATTTTTCCTCCATTTCTCTTATTTGTTTTTCAAAATCCTTTTTAAGCTCTTTTATGGCCTGTAACCAGTTTATATTTTTCTTGGAAGCTTTTGGTGCAGGAGTTCTGACTTTGCTGTCTTCCTCCTGTTCCATGCTTTGATCCTTTTTGTCCCCAAAATAGAAGTATAAAGTTGGGTTGTTCTGTTTACTTTTCTTCCCTCCTTTGCTCATGTTGCCAGTCAATTACTTGACTTTTGGGCTTTTTGCCACAGTAGGACTCTGCTACCAGACAGGGGAGCATCGTACCAAGCACTGGGGTTTTCTCAGCTTCCAGAGGTATCAGTTGGGTACCCTCTCTGAAGCCTCCACAATCTCTGGCAAGCTGGTCATACACCCCACAACCTCCACCATAGACTGCAATCCAGATCCAAGCAGATTAAAGTAAGATCGATTACCCCTCAGACTGGTTGCTTGGTCCCCCTACAGTCTGCAGGCCAGGAGCTGAAGCTGCCATGTGGTGGGGGCTGCATGGCAGCACCTCAGTGGCTTCTCCCTCCAGGGGATAAAGGCTAACTGCACTCCCAAACCACCGGATCCTAAAGTCCATACTGCACTTACCTCTCACTTTGTGCTTAGCATCTATGGGTTGATAATTCTGGAAACCACCACAGCTGCTGGAAACCGCACAGGATCTGAAGTCCCTCCAACTGGGGGTTGGTCAGGCCACCCTGGGGCTAAAACCTCCCACTTGTGCTGGGCTGAGGTTGGCTCCCAGAGCACTGTGCTGGCTGCTCCCTGCTGGCCTGCTGGGCTGTCCTCAGTGGGAAGGTAGCTTCTCTGTGTCATTTTGTGGGTTCTGTAGCTCCAAAGTTTGTTCAGAGTCACCTTTCACATGAATTGGAGGTGGTGGGAGCCCATCTAAACTTCTTAATGACTGTGGACAATATTTTTTTTTCTACATCCTTCCCTTGTCTTGTCCTGATATCTCTGAGGAGTCAGGATGAATAAAACTAGTAGAAGGACTTCTTCATCCCGCCCCCCCATTTTTTTCTTCTCTACTTCTCTTTCTTTTCCTTGTTAGGGAATCAATTCGTAGCCATATGTAATTAGGTCATTCAGTCCAATTCCCAAAGCATGAACACCTCTATGACATATCCTTAAGATTCCTGATTGATCAGAGAACCAATTTCACCAGCCAAGCTATCTGGAGATAGCTATTGACCTTCAGAACCACCTAGAGCTGGAGAAAGCTTCTCCTAAGGGCTTGTTGCTCTCTGCTGCCACCTAAGCTGGGTTCCTGTGAACTTCATTCTAACTGGACATCCAAGGAAGTGGATAGCTGGCTGCTCTAGTCTCTGCAATCCCAGAAATAGCCAGTTTAATGCGTTCTGCAGTTCTTTGGCCTAAAGAGAGCTGCTATTCACATTAACAACCAACACCTTCTAAACACCTTTTTAAGAGTGATGGTTAATTGACAGAGCTTTATAAAGTTTATTTTGAATAGAGAATAGAAGAGGATTTTTCACTTTACCTTACCAGAGTGGTGAAAATCAACAGCTAAGCAGCAAGTAGAGAAATAGTTTCATGAGGTGCAGATTTTAATTAATGGATCAGCAACACTGAAACCCACAGTCTACAGTTGTAAGTTACCCTAAGCAATGAGCTGTTTTTTCCCCTTCCTGTATTTCCTTTCCAAGTTCCTATAAATGTGTGCCCGTTCTTTACCATGACCATTGAGTGCCATTGAGTGAAAGAATTTAATATTTATGTAGTTGTTATAATATATTAATTATTGTTGTTGTTCATTTGCGTCCAACACTATGGTTTCTTCTCAAAGATACTGGGATTTTCCATTTTCTTCTCCAATGTATCCCCATTTTATAGATGAGCACTGTCTCCAATTCTTCCACTATACAAATCCAATTATAACATACATACTTTTACTCTTCTCTCCCACCATCATAAGGTCCAACATTTCCAAGAATCATAGAAGCTTAGAATTGGATGGGATATGAGAAGTCATCTAACCCAATGCCCATCTGCTGCATGAATTCCTTCCAGAGGGACTTTCCTCATTCACTCTTTTCCCTTAAAGGTGATACATATTTTAACTTTGCTCCATAATTCTCAAGCCTCCCATCTATAAACCAGAGAGAAATCATTAAGGTTGAGATAAGATGGTACAGTAGAAAGAACTCTGCTGTTAGAGTCAGAAAAACTAGGTTCTAGGCCTGCCTCTAACACTTAGATATGTCACTAATCATGGAAAGTCATTTTACTTTAGGAAATCTTGGTTTCTCCAAGTGTAAAATGGGGATTCACATAATACACTATCTACATCTCAAGATTCTTGTGAGAAAAGTGCTTTGTAAATCTTAAAGAATTATTTAAAAACCAAGCTATTCAGTGACTAATGGCTTGAAACAGATTTAGAAATTCAAGCCATAGTCTTCCAATTCACAGTTCTATGTTCTTTTTTTTCTTTTTGTATTTTTTTAAGATTAAAAAAGCTTTAATTAAAAAGTCTATTTTTTCCCTCTGCTACTTCTCCCCCTACCTCTGGAAAAATAAAATTCTTATAATAAAAATGTATAGTAAAGCAAAACAAATTCTTATATTGGATTTGTAAAAAGATATATTTTATTCTTCAGCTTGATTCCATCATCCTTCTCTTGGTAGGTGAACAACATGGGTCCTTTGGAATCATCATTGGCCAACACACTGATCAGAATCTTTCAGCTTTTCAAAGTTATTTGCTTTTACAATGTGGTTGTTATAGCATAATTGTTCTCATGACCCAGCTCATTTCACTGTTTATCAATTCATATAAGGTTTCCCAGGTTTCTCTAAAACTGTCTCCATCATAATTTCTTTTACCTCAATAGTACTCCATCGCATTCATACATCATAATTTGTTAAGATATTTATTCATTAATGGTCACTCCCTTAGTTTCTAGTTCTTGGCCATCACAAAAAGAACTCATAAATATTTTTGCATGTATGAGGCCTTTTCCTCTTTCTTTTATCTCTTTGGGGAAGAAGCCTAGAAGTGCTATTGCTTTGTTAGAGGATATACATAGTTTAGTAACTTTTGGGCAGAGCTCCAAATTGCTTTTCAGAATGGTTGAACCAGTTCACAACTCCACCAACAGTATGTTAATTTGCCTATTTCCTACAGCCTATACAATATTTGTCATTTTACCTTTTCTTTTTCTTTCTTCTTTTTGGTCAATTTCTGATGCGTTTGATGTAGAATCTAATTCTATGTTATTTCTACTAAACTGTGTTGTTGCTGTTAATGTTTCTGATGGAAATTCTATAGTGTCTATTAAGGAACATTTTTCTCCCTTGGCATCAAAACTATAAGTTGAATCTTTTTCAGATGAATAGTGGAAACAGCAAGCTGAATTTTGAGTAATTATAATAACCTCTCATCGTCTCAGAGAGCTAATGATGAAAAAATGATACTTTCTTCCTTTTGGCAGAGAAGTGAGAGACTTTAGAGACTGAATGTTGCATATGCCACTAGACACATCGACTCAATTATCTGTTTCTGCTTAACCATTTTTCTTTGTTACAAGGAGAAATTCAGTTCCAGAGTGTGTATCTTGAGGGTAGGGATGGGATGGAATGGTGTAATCAGAAATGAATGTAATGTAAAAAATTAAAGACACTAACAACATATACATATTTGTATAGCATACATTTATACATAAAGGAGAAAGAGGAGAAAGAGAAGGAAGAGGAAAAAGAGGAGGAGAAGAAAGAAGAGGAGGAGGAAAATCAATAATAAAAGAAAGTGGATATGGATTTACTTAGGCTAGTTAACTGTATAGAGAGTACTTTAATTAAGCAACAAATATACTAAAAATACAGACCTCATGAACTCTCAGTAAATACAAGAGGCACAATAAAGATAAACAATTCTTTGCACAGTACAGGAGAAATTTATGAATTCTTTTGCCTGAGTTAAAGAGTTTTCAGATATAAGAAAAGAGTTGTGAGTATGGATATTTGTATTTTACATTACTGGATTTCTGGTAAACCCTTTAACATAAAAAAACTAAAAATTTCCAGTGCCAAAGTCACTAATTTCACTTGTGCTGAAATTATGAGCACAAAAGAGAACAGAAAATAAAAACTCAACACTAACTTGTCTAGAAAACAAAAATTCAATACTAACTTGTCCAAGTTACCAAATAAAGTACACTATAGGAACAGAGGATATATTTGTAGGAGTCATCAAATTATTATACTTGTTCTGAGAATTTCCTGGTTTGGGAATGAATGGCTGTTACAGACTGATTTCCTAAGTTGATTTATTTTTAAAAGACTATCTTCAGGGACACATGGTTTAATTCCACCAGGGTTTTCTTTCTTTCCTACCTCCCCCTCCCACTCTTACCCCCTCCTCCCCATTTTCAGGTGACATTGGAAAATAACTTTCTGGTTCTGGCACACCAAATTCAGAATGGGGTCACGTGGCAAGCAGTCCTTGCAGCTTGGAAAACTTCTCCATCTTCCCTCCTGCAAATGCCTTCAACAGTTGAATTTTTTACTTGCTCTTAGCATTTCTGCTGTTGCATTTACCAAAATAAAATACATTTCTGCTTGTCTCTCTCTGGGAAAGTGCTAGTGAGCAGAGTTTTTTGACAGTTGTATATTAAATGCAGGTGGCTTCATGAAAGTCGTTTCTGTCTTACTCACTACATTAACCATAACCTACAATTTCTTCCAAAAGAACTGGAATGAATTAAATTGTTTAATAAAACCTTACTTACCTGGATAAACTCATTTCAATTTTGCATTTAGATTCCCTAATGCATCTTTCCAGATTATTATTTGCTACATAAAAAGCTAAAACTGTTTACTTAGAAAACCAAACATCAGATTCTAATCCTGGTACCTTTCCAAGTTTTTAGCTACATTGCTGTTGTTTTTTTGTTTTTGTTTTTTGTTTTTTTCACATTTCTACCAAAGTATGAGCTGTCATGTATTTCATTTAGCATGAATTGTTAATCCCCATTCCAAAACTAAATTAAAGACATGCATTTTGTTTGTCTCTGTGTCAGTGTCCTTCCATTATGTTGTTTTGCAAACTGTATAATGGAAATAGAAAGTTTCAGGCAATAAGAGGATTGAACTTGATTATTTAAGGATTGACTAAAATATTACCTTTGCCTACTTTTAAACCAGGGTGTACTTTTTTTTTAAATATACATTTTGTAATAGCACCTTCTTTCTTTAATAGGTTATGTATTTTTTGTACACAGTGCCCATATGTTGTAAATATTTTCAACCAAACACAGAACATTCATAGAAAAGGTTGCACTGATGTGATTGTCTAACTTAGAGTGTTAGAGATGATGCAAAACCTCCCAGGTTTCTATGGTCATATTCAATGATATCTTCTCTACAGAAATTTATTTTTCTTAGTATTATTGTTTTTAATAGAGACTTCCAGACTGCCTTTGTCACTTCATTGATTAATATAGGGAGGGCACAAGTGAGGAAACTCCTTTACCAATGTAATTTGGAACCTTCTCTGCAACTTAAAATCTTAGAATTGCCTCTAATGCTGAGAAGTTAAATGACTTGTCCAAAGTCACACAGTATATGTCAGAGACAGGCCTTGAACCCTGGCTTTGAGGCCAGTTCTCTATTCACTATGCAAAGTGTCTCTTTTCATTGTTATATTTTGTTTTTATACCACATTTATTTCTGAATATATCCCTTCCTATTAGCTTCTCCCCTGCCCAGTGAACCATTCCTTGAAATAAATATTTTTTAAGGAGAGGGACATTAAGAGAAATCACCAGTAAAGTAATGGGGGGGGGGGGGGGAAAAGGGGGAGGGAGATAGTTCAGTTCAGCACCAGCTAGCTAGGTGACCTGGTGCAATCAATATCCCACCTCTTGGTGAAGTGGATAGACAGTCAGCCCTGGAGTCAAGAGGGCCTGAGTTCAAATCCAGCCTCAGACACTTACTAGCTATGTGACCCTGGGCGAGTCACTTAACCCTGTTTCCTCATCTGTAAAATGAGCTGGAGAAGGAAATGGCACTCTATGACAAGAAAACCCCAAATGGGGTCATCAAGAGTCAAACACAATTCAAGAACAAGAGTGAGGGAGTTGGCTTCCATCTCTAACATTCCATTTTCTAACACTGTATAGGGTCACAGGATTTAGAAATCATCTAGTCATTAAACCTACATCCTCTGCTGCTCAATCCAGTGCCCCTTTTTGTCTCACCCAGTTGCATTCTAGTCTCTAAAGCCCTGTCTAGTTTCAGGACTCTCTGGCCTCTCCAAGGTCCCCTTCAGGCCTCCCTCAGCTACTGTGATTGAGAGGGTTAGTGCAAGTCTATTGTGTTGAACAACTTGAGAAATTCTCCACAAACCCCGGAGATGAAGTGACTGAGGTTTGTCATGTTTTCAAGATTTCAGCTTTTTTTTTTCAAATGTGCTCTGCACAGAACTGTCAGGCCTGGGTGGTGGGGCGGGGCTGAGGTGAAGGCGGTGAGTGGGAGGGAGGGTTCCTGGAGCATCCCTGACACCTCTGAGTCTGAGGAGGCTTCCAAAGACCTTGTGGAATCCCCGACCGAGCCAGCAATGTCATTGTTAAAAAGCCCACGTACTGATTACCTTATAATCAAATTTTCACTGCTCTTTCTGACAGGTTTTTAAGTTACTTATGGGATCTATTTATATGTGGAAGCATCAACATTATGCAGTAAATCCAACCACAACTCAGTCACATATTTTATTAAGTTTAAGTTCAGTTAAAGTGCAGAGTAAACGAGGGCCCTATGTCTCTCAGTTCCATCTGACTTGCGGTTGCTATAAAAAAGCCCACATGCTGCTCTTTCAGATGTGTTTTGGATTGAAAATAGGATTAATGTGCTAAAGTGTGATTAGAATGGTTAAACACGATTAATTGGAACAGACTTGTATTGCCAGGGGATCTCCTCTAGTCCTGGCAGGCCTCCAGTTCACCAAGTGAACAAAGCCGACCAACTGTCCAAGTTTTTCCATGTCTTTGCTTATGTGCGTTTGCCTATGACTTTTCTCATAGCCAGCTTGTCTCAGAGCAGATTAAACACAGCTGAGAATGTTGGTCTAGGTCTGCAGTGAGGGAGCCCTGGGGAATAAGCAGGAACCTCTGGCCCAGACTTTCCTTCTCTGGTGCTGGTTGAAAACTGCCATACACCTAGGGCAAGGGTCCAGGTGGATCGGCAAGGGAGTGGGAGTAATTTGGGGTTCTTAAAATGATCTATTAAACCCCTGAACTTTAATCAAGCTGCTACCACACTGACAGCTATGATTTACTTGCAAATCATTGTAATGGCTAAAAGGGGGCAGGCCAAAGGCGGAGGAGAAGCACTTGTCCTGGAGTTGGGACGAAAGGAAGTTTGCTTCCAGATCCAATGTCTTTAGGTTTAACTAGACCCAAATCCCCTGGCATCAGTGACACACAACATCCACTGTGTTTGTCATTAACTATTTGACTGGACAGTAGTAAACTCTCCCCCCCCCCCCTCTCCCCCCATCTCTCCCTTTTCCTAAACATAGATTAAGGATTTAAAGTTTAGCTAATCAAAGTTTTAACTGATCCTGCCTGTATAAGTCAGAGTGAGTTAATGTTTCTTTTAAAGAAATACCATCCTAGGATTCCAAGTTTACACAAATTAAACTTAATTTTTTTAAATGTAAGGTCTTGGAGCACCCTCTTCTAAGAAAGTAAGAGTTACTTTACAGGGACTTATGCCAAATTGACTTTCTAGCAATTTCTATTCCAAATGATCATGCAATAAATGGGTCCTTCCTCTTGTGGGCATCTTTAAGAGTTGAAGAGAAAGGCCTGTCATCAGTTCTCCAAATTTAAAAGTAATGCTGTCCCTTTAAAGGAATATCTGGACCCAACAGAATGAATTTCTGGTACCCAGATTTACAGAAGATTGAGACAGTAACTACAAAGTGTAAATAGTATTACAGAAAAGAATTCCTCTATTCAGATTTGAGAGAGAATAAATAGTTTTGTGTGTACATTCTAAAATGAGTTTGTGGGCACTCTAAAAGGGAAAAAAACCAAGAAGATATACCAGGAATTTTTGAAATCCTTCACTTTAATTTACTTTAAGTGTCAAGGAAAATTGTTTAAAAATAAAAACTTGTCATTTTAAGCTAACTACATCAGTATTATCTAAAGGCACCATGGGATTGAGCATCAGGTCTGGGTTCCAGACCCAGCTCTGAACAATCACAGGCAAAATGTGCCTCATTCCTAATCTGCAAAATTAGCATAATAATATGCCTGAGGCTTGTCTTAAGGAAAGCACTTTGGAAACTTTTAAATGCTTTCTAAATTTGAGCTATTAAACAATGCCTTAAATGAAGTAATATAAACATGGAATATATCTTTGCATCCCTGAAGTTGGCTAACTAGAAATGTGTGCCTTTTCACTGCTGAAAGGAAATGTGGGTGGGGACCAGGGAAACAAGAGGGAGACATTTTATAATAAAGTTAAGGGAAAATCAAGGTCAAGACCTGTCTGAACTTGTTAAGACATGCATTTCTCCTCAATTCATGTCATTCCTCACTTTAGCTCTAAAGTGGAACCATATAATATACTAACACATAGAAAACTTTTGAATTTGCTAGCAACTTCCAACACTGGCTATTGTCGATGGTGAAAGTACTACAACATTCATCCTTTGGTTTAATACACACACACGTGTGTGTGCATGTATGTATATATGGCTATGTATGTATGTATATGTGTATATATATATCTTTGAATGAATTAATTTTTGTATGTGCTTATGGGGATGAGTTGGACATTTAGGAGTTTGGAAATTTTGTGTCTCAATCTCAAAAAATTGTTTTGGAATTTGGAAATTTTATTTCTAAATCTCAAAACTCTAACAGAGTCTAAATTAGTCTCTTCCAAAATTTTGTTCTGTTTTATGAGAGCTCTTTCCTACATAAATTTATCTTGTACTATACTTTTTTGTGCATCTGCTCCCTCCAGAATCATTTTATCACTCCCAGAGTACACAGAGGAGGTACTGTCTGATGAGGACAGGTGGGAAATTATTTGTATTTTACTCTTGAAGTAATGTATTGTCTGGGGCTCATTGTTTGGGTTTTGATGGGTCAGAATGAGTTTAAATATCTTATTTGTGTTCTGACCAGAAACTCTGAGGGTCCTCCCATCTCTAATTTCCATTTGTGGAGGCAAGGTAGACCATCTTTTAACTCAATTCTTACCTAGCCTTTAACTACTGAATGAAATGTTGCTTCAGTCAAACTGAGACCTGGGAAAGACTTTAGCTTAAAAAGACTAAGGTCTTCCACAGCCTCTGGGGTCATCTCCAGTCGTCTGGACTTATGTCTAGTCATTGTACTCTGATGACTCTGGAGGAGAGAGTAAGGCTGTTGACTTTACAAGATTCTGTCTCATTTAATTCCAATTCATTTACAAGTCAAGACATCACCCTCCTGATGTCATTGGTCCTTTTTGAGAACAGAATGAACAACAGACAACAACCCTCAGAATATAAACTCCTTGATGGCAGAGACTATTCACTATTTGTGTATCCTCCAGGGCCTAGGGTAGGGACTTGCCACAAAGTAGATAAACCACCCATCACACAGGAGGCTCTTTCCCAACCATGACTGCTTTTCTGGATTAACAAAGAGCCCTAATTTAGTCTGGTCCCAAAGAGGGATCAGGCTTTCTTGCTCTCTTTGACTCATTATGTCCCAAAGGAAAGTTACAGAAAAAATATCTCCAACAAAACTTATTTATGACTAGCACCTAGGGTATTCCTTAAAAGAGAATTAGCAGGGCCCCCTCTAATAAAAGGTATGTAATGTACAAAGTAGATACCAGAAATTGGACAGCTCTTTATTTTTGATAGCACAAAAAATGTGGTGTTGCTGCTGCTGCTGCTGTTGCTGTTGCAGTCCAATTCTTTGTGATCCCATTTGGGGTTTTCTTGACGAAGATACTAAAGTGGTTTGCCATTTCCTTCTCCAGTTCATTTTACAGATGAGATAAGTAGGATTAAATGACTTACCTAGGGTTACACAGCTAAGAAGTGCCTGGAGTCAGATTTGAACTCAAATGCTTCTGACTCCAGACCTGGCACTCTATCCTTTGCATCACCTAGCTGCTCCGTAAAATGCTAACGAATTCTTAAAACATTAAACAAGAACCTGTAGCAACTATTATACTATCTTGAGAGGTAAGAACAACTTTGTGGGATGGCTCACTCAAGTCACCTCAGAACCGTACTGTCTAAGCAACTCACAAAGTTCCAATCTTAAAACGGGTAGTTTAGATTAGATTAAATTGTTCTTGTACAAATAAAATAAATATAGCCATGGTAAAAGAAAAGCAGAAAATTGGGGGTAAATTTTTACAGACAGTTTCTCAAATAAAGTTTCTCATATCTCAAATATTTTTTAAAAATTATAAAAAACATAAGAATATGAGTCACTCCGTAATTGATAAATGATTAAAAGATATTAATGAGCAGTTTTCTGATGAAGAAATGAAAACAATTTATATATAGTCTTATAAAAATGTTCTAAATCATTTTTGATTAGATAAATGCAAATTAAAACAACCTTGAAATATCATTTTGCACCTATCAGATTCTATTAGATAGAAGGGCAAAGCAATAAATGTTGGAGGGGATGTGGAAAAATTGGGACACTAATTGGTGGAATTGTGAACTGATCCAACCATTTAGGAGAGCAATCTAGAATTATGGCCAAAGAATTATTAAACTGCCTGTACACTTTGACCCAGCAATATTGGCAGGGTATGTGCCCAAGTCAAGATCTTTTCCCTTTATCCCAAAAGAATTTGAGTCTCATTTGTTCATAGGCCCTCTCTGAATTTTCCCACTTGATCTGGTTTTTCATGCCCAAATCTGTTACCCTTAACCTAATCTAGACCTCCATTATCTGTTACCTCCAGATTGCCTCCAGCTGCTTCCCACCCTTGATCTCATCAAATCCCATTCTCTTGGTTCCTGGAGTCTGACCTCTAGTCACCCCAGTCCCATCAAGATCCTCCTTAGATTCCTCCTCAAGACCCTCCCTAAACCCCTCCTCTAGTCACTCCAGACTACTTGACCATGCCTAGATCCCTCCCATAGTCTTTCTATATATAAGATCCATCTTGCCTTCATGGAGTTGCTCAGATTCAGGCTAGCTGAGATTCAATCTAGCCAGCTTGTAAATACAAGCACCATAAATGTTTAGACTCCTTAAGAGTCTACCCAATATGGTGAATCTTTAATAAACTTTGCTTTCCTTTGTCTGAAAGAAGGCTTGGGTCAAATTCATTGGGGAAGGACAAGCATGTCAGTATTTTGGGGTCCCAAGCACCCTTAAATCTCAACAATACCACCACTAGGCCTATTTAAAAGGATGATTAGGGGAAAAGGAAAAGAACTTATATAGATAAAAACTGGAAATTGGGGAATGACTGAACAAGTTGTGGTACATGATTGTGATGTAATACTACTGTGCTATAAGAAATGATGAGCTCAATGATCTTAGAAAAACATGACTAGACTTTGCATGAAATAACAAAGACCAAAATGAGCAGAACCAAGAGAATGTGGTATAGAGTAACAACAATAATGTTTTAACAACTTTGAGTGACTAAGTTATTTTGACTATTATAAATACCCAAATTAATTACAAAGGACAAATGAAGGAAGACACCGTCTACATCTAGAGAAAGAACTGATAAATAGAAGTATGTATAGAATGATTTTACGTGTGTGTGTATCTAATGATAACTACGTCTAGGATGGAGGGAGGAGGGAAGGAAAAAAAGGAACAAAAAAATTGTACGTGATAATTTTATTATATATTTAAAAGGAACAGCAAGTTGTACATAATAGAATTGTGGTTTCATGTGCAACCATCATCTTTTTTTTATTCTACTATGTTATGGAAATGCTTGCTTTATTCCATAAATTGAAAACAAAATAACATTTTAAAAAGAATGAAACAAAAAAGTTCCAATCTTCGGGCTAGCCAGGCATAGCTCTTAAGCATTCCTTTAAGCTTTCGGTGATCCTGTCAGTGACCAAATCTATGTAGTAGCAGGAAGTACCTTCACTGGAGAGGTGGTACTGACTCAGGGCCTCTTGACCTCTTTAATCCATGAGTTTTTCCCTAGGGCTAGAAATGTCCAATTCTCGGGATCTGTGTTTGGTGACCTGGGCTAAGGGAAAGAAAAACCAAAGAGAAGATGTTGTCAAGGATTTGAGTTTGGTCTCAGGCTCACCTAGGTAATCACATGTTCTCTCGTGGTCCTATACTCGAGTTGTGGATGCCTTTGCTCCTAGGAGTCAGGAAGAAAAATCTCCTCCCTCCTGCATCTTGATAAAAGTCCAAGGAAAACGCTTCCTGAGTCCCAAGAGGTATGCTCCAAAAAGAGTCTACAGACTAAAGTTCCTATGGTCTCTTATGGGGAAGAGATTCCTTCACAAGAGGAAACCCCCCATGATTTTCAGTCCTCTTTGACACAATTCTCCCCTCCTGACCCAGTCATGGGGACTAAGGGACAAACCAGGGGCCTTTAACAAAGGGCCAGTGCACGTGTCCAACTTCAAGAGATGTGCTCCAGTCCAGAAAATCAAAAGTTTACTCTGATTATACCTGCTACATTAATTTAATAAATGCTTCTCATTCAATTGTCAACAAATTTTATTAGGGTGCCTGGTCACTGTTTTTTAAAATAGTATATATTTAGTATATCCATACTAAAAATAGTATGGATACTTAAAGTATCCCTTCTAACCTTCATAGAAAAAGCAACAGAACAGAACATACCCACTAACTTGATGCTAAAACTGTTTGTCCTTCGTTCTCAAAGAGCACCATGACATCATGGTGGTGATGCCATGACATGCAAATAAATTAGATTTAAGTGAGGAAACATAATGCAAAGTCACCAGTCTCACTTTCTCCTCTGGAGCCATCTGGGTCCAGTGGCCAGATACACATCAGGACAACTGGAGATGGAGCTGATGCTAAAATTTAGGGCCAGAAGCACTAGCTAGTTCCTTTAGAAGTTGTTGTTTGGGTTTTTTTTTTTTGTTTGTTTGTTTCTTTGTTTTGTGGGGGTGGGGAGCAGTTATTCTTTGTTTAGGGAAAAATCTAGGGACCACTAGAAGATTTCAGAACTGGAATGACGTGAATGTCTTGGGAATGCAAAAACAAAACAAAACAAAACAAAAAACCCAAAGAATCACATGGTATTTTCATCTTCCACAAACAGGAAAGGTTACACCAAACCTCAGTTACCAGGAAAACCTCCCAAGAGAGGAACCAAAATCTATCATAAGCAAACAACTCTGGTTCAAATTTGATATATAACTGTCAGATTCGACCCTGGCCTGAAAATGGAAAATGAGAATGAAGGTGAGAATCCCAGAAGGAAGGGACACACAGTCACTGACAACTTGAGAACAACTAGTGGGTGAATCCCCACCATCAGCAGAACCACCCTCTTAATCACTCAGGCACAAAACTTCTAAATCATCTTGACCCTTTTTTCCTCACTCACCCTCCAAATCTAATTAGTCTTCAAGTTTTGTTCCCTTGACTTTGGCAACATCTCTTGCATCATTCCCACTTTTTTCATTCACACTGCCAACATCCTTGGTCAGGACTTCATTATCCCTCACATAGAAAATCACTTTTCATTACTCTCCCTCCTTCTAGTATCTCCTTAGTTCAGTCCTTCACACAGGTAGAGTAGTTAAAATGCTGAACTTGGAGTCAGGAAGACCTGAATTCAAGACCTGCCTCAGATGTTTAATAGCTGTGTGACCCTACGCAAATCGCCTACCTTCTGTGAACCTCAGTTTCTCCATGTGTAAAATGGGCACAATAACTTCCAGGGTTGTTGTAGAGACAAAATGAGATATTTATAAAGCATTTTGCAAACCTTAAAGCGCTATATAAATTGCAGTTATCACTATTATTATCATTATAGTCTACTATGTGCCAGACAGTGTACTAGATAATGGGATACGAATTGTTTTTCAGTCATGTCTGACTCTTCATGAGCCTGTTTGGGGGTTTTCTTGGCAGAGACTGGAATGGTTTGCCATTTCCTTCTCCAGATTATTTTACAGATGAGGAACTGAGGCAAACATGGTTAAGTGACTTTCCCAGGGTCACACAGCTAGTAAATCAGAGGGTAGATTTGAACTCAGAAAGATGAATTTTCCTGACTCAAGGTCTGGCACTCTATCCACTGTGCCATCTAGCTGCAAATGCCTGAGATATAAATACAAAATATGAAACAATCCTTGCCTTGAAGAAACTTTTATTCAATAAAAGTGACAGGGCCAGGGCACTAATGCTATTTTTATTGGAAAAAAAAAACAATTTGTTGGAAGCAACAATTTGTAAAATATGGAAGTGTTCATTTACAAAATATTTCAGTGCAAGAAAGATGACAAAAGATGAAGGGGGGCGAGAATCGATGATGTTATTATCCAAGAAAGAGATCCAGAAGACATTACTAACAACCCATCCATATATCACCTCCTCATCTTTATAACATTTTTATGAGTAAGATCTACATATATTTCCACACTATTATCCATGAATCTGTTATGAGAAGAGAAGAAAGACATAGTTCTATAATTGATTTTTCATAGTGGATAATCTTTTAGTTAGATAATTAACTGAAAGGTACAAAAGTCAAGATCTTTCTGTGTTTATTGTTCATTGATGGACCAAAAAAATTTGACTTGACTAAGCAAAACTATTTTATAATCTCACCTCCAATATGGAATCCTCAGAAATAACTATTCAACAACCTTCTTATTATCAACATGGAGGAAGGCAAAAAACAAAGAGAGATACGTTGAACAAAGGTATCTGCCATAATTGTGGAAGTTACCTTCCAATGATTCTCTCCAGTTCAGGTCTTTCCAATGGTCAGATCCTCTTACATTGCTGTCGGCAGAGGATATTGTGCTGATTGATCACATCAAGTTTCAAGAACATTGTAGGGCCTCCTCCCCCTCTGTGACCTCAGAAGAAATCTGTCTAGCAGACTTTACAGGAGTTAGGAGTTGAGTTTTACTGTTCTTCGGTTGTGCAGGCATGTTTGACCCTTCGTGACCCAGGGACCATAGTACACCAGACCCTTATATCCTCCACTATCTCTCTAAGTCTGTCCAAATTCACGTCCACTGTTTCTGTAACACTATCTATTCTATCCATGTCATATTCTGCCATCCCCTTTTCATTTCACCTTTAATCATTACCAACATAAGGGTCTTTTCCAACAAGTCCTGTCTTTTCATTATGTGGCCAAAGTATTTAAGCTTCAGCTTCAGTATTTAACCTTCCAGTGAATATCCTAAATTGATTTCTTTAAGTATTGACTATTTGATCCCTAAGTAGTTGGGTTAGCGCTTAAATATGTATATTTGGGAAAAGCATTGTAGATGGATTATATATTATGCTTAGAATGAAATAGTATAAAGAAAGTCTACTGTACTTGGGAGTGTGTTGGCAAATGTTTAATGAAAACTTTCTGAACAGCTTTCTGAAAAGACACTTTTTTGTTGTTTAATCTGCATTATTAGTATTTTCTTCATCACTTTCTTAAATCTAAACAATTAACAAAACAATAAATACACCCTGATTTATAGTGTTTGCTTATTCATAATTGTCTGTCACAAGCTTATATGAATTGACTCTAGAAAACCCCTAGCTACATTATACTAAAGAAATTGTGCAGTGCTTTAGATGATTTCAAGCTGATTCCAGGGACAAAATCCTATTTTTAACACAAATGTTCAAAAGGTAATGGAGAGGTATATGGTGGGTACAAATAAGCCTCATATTATTTCCAGTAATGTTCTATGTGCAAGAATGGGCACAAGGGATATGATCAAAGAAGTGCATGATTAGAAAGAAGAGGCATCTAGCCATGTATCAGGAGCTAAGAATAACTGATTGACAGCCACAGTGCTAGACTTGTACCAGTGAAATTTAAAATAATCTCTTGGGGAAGGCCTCTAGAATACTGGGTAGATACTTGGCAAAAGAGCTACAGGAAAATATGGACAAAAGAATGACACCACCACCACCATCATCATCATCTTCATCATCTTTTTATCACCGTGAGATCCCTTCCCCCTCCCTCTTGGTTTCCACTCCACCATCGTCATCATCATACCCCCTGTGCAGAGCACCCTCTGGCGTTCTCCACTGTTTTCCACTTCTTTTTGTATGTTGTCTTCCCCCATCAGATTGTAAACTCTTTAAGGGCAGATATGATCTTCCTTTTTCTTCTTTGTATGCTCAATGCTTAGCACAGTGCCTAGCATACAGTAGTTGCTTAATGATGTTGATTGGATTGGACAGAAGTACTGCTGAGAATGGATGGAATAATGACAAAAGAGAGAAGTTGGCTCTTAATGGTTCAATGTCAGCCTGGTAGGAGGCTCTGTTATAGTGTCTCAAAGATGTGTGCTTTTATCTTGTGATGTTTTATCGATTTTGTTAATGGCTTAGATAAAGGCATAGATAGCGTGTTTCCCAAATTTTCACAAGGCACCAAGACAAATGGGATAGTAAACACTTGGATGGCAGAGTCTGCATGCCGAAAGGCCTTAATGGTCTACACTGTTGAGCTGAATCTAAGGTGTATGGAATAGAGAGCTGTCCTGCTGGCCAGGGAATCTTGGATTCAAGTCTCCTTTCTGACACACTAGCTGTGTACTCCAGGGCAAGTCAATTAACCTTTAAAGGTCCAACGTAATACCTAAGACTAAAAGATTTCTTTTTTTTTTTTTAATCTTTTTATTATAGATAAATACTAAAATATAGACAATAACAAAAGAAAGAACATATTATGAACTTAAATATTAAAACTTAAATAGAAAATAAGAAAAGAAACATCATTTGCACAGCAGAACATAAGACAATTCAAAATAAATAGAAATAAATTTCCCAGTTCAAGAAAGCCTTTGTAATAAATACTGTGTTGTGTTGAGAGCTGTCCATCTTTTCTTTGCAGACTAAAAGATTTCAGTGGTAGAACAGCTCCTCTCTAGTAGTTTCCAGTACCAAAGAAATCACAGGTTCAGTTTTTTAAAGTAAGAAAAGAAACAATAAATCTTAGTATCAGTTTTCAAAAGAGCCTTGCTTTGAGATCTGAGATCTCCAAAACCCATTAGCTCACCAAACATTGGATGAGGAAATATATGCTTTAAAGGCTCATTGGGTTTTCATAGGCCAGCCCTAGAATTATTAAATACATGTGTTTCTGTATTCTCGGGGCTCAAATGCTTTCTAATTCACACTTTGCTCTTGTGATTTGGTGGCTTAATCTATAGATTCATCAGAAAACATGCTAATGTTGGCTGATTTGATCCTCAATGATGTCATTCCAGGGTCTTAATTTTCTATAGATCAATCCTGGCAAAAATAACTTCTCACTTTAGTGAATCAAAACAATAGCACTTACTAAGTACAAGAGCCTGAATCATATTTTAAGGAGAGTTGGCCAAAAAACAAAATGTAAAAGAGGCCTCATCCATGCAGAGCTAAGGGGGAAAAAATCATGTTCCTGATGAGAATTTGAGGTGATTATCTCCTGTCAGCATTACCTCATGGAACTGGCAGCTTCTAGAGCTCAATTATTTTGAAATACCAAGTAGACAGGTGACTGAATTTTTATCTCACTCCTTTATTGCAACACTCTATTGAGGGACAATAGCTTAGGAGAGTTTTGTAAGAAGGTTACAGAGCTATTTATTAATAGCAGCTAATAAGACAGCAAGATATGTATCATTTGGTGTTCTTTTTCCTCTGTCACATCAATTTTCCTTCCCTGCCGTTTGACTACTGAAAGAGAAATATTCTAAAGAAGAAATGGAAGTGCCTTTCTGTGAACAAAATAAGACGTGTAAGCAGATACTGGCTGTGGATTGTGTTGTTCGGTCTTTTTTCAGCTGTGTCTGACTTTTTGTGGAAAAACCCCCCATTTGGGGTTTTCTTGGCATTTTCTTTTCTAGCTCATTTTACAGATGGGGGCGCCATCACCAATGGTCCTGACTTACGTATTGCCACCGAACTCCAAGGACTCCAGAAGAGATAATGAGGATGGGGATTTTGCGCAGCTCTGCGTCACTTAAATCCAAGTCACATCACCCTCTTGATGTCATTGATCTTCGAGAATGGAGGATGAACAACATAGAAGAGGAACCAAGGTCAGACAGGGCTAGGTGACTTACCCAGGGTCACACAGCTAGTAAGTGTCTGAGGTTAGATTTGAACTCAGATCCTCCTGCTTCCAGGGTGAGCACTCTATCCACTGCACCACCTCGCTTCTGCTTCTGTAGACTGTGTAGTATCTACCCAACATCCATCTCCAGATCAGGACTTGGTAAGTTATGGTGCTCATCTCCCATGCCCTCTTTCTTCATCCTTCTTAAGAACTGATGGTTGTCTGTCAATCAACAAGCATTTATTAAGTGTATAAAATGGGCCCGGCTCTGTGTTAAGTCCCAGAAATACAAATAGAAGGGAAAAGACAGTGCTTGCCCTCAAGGAGCTTACATTCTAATGTGGAAGACAACGTAAAAATGGAAGCTGAAAAGACGCAGGGTGGGGAAAGGGGATCCGGCACAGGGACTAGATCAAGAACTACATAGGAGTGAAACCTAGTTGTAGTGAAGAAGGGAGAGGGACGAGCATTTATTAAGCACCTCGTGTGTGTCAAGCACTAGGAATATTATTTCATTTGATCCTCACAACAACCCCGGGAGGTAGGTGCTATTATTGCTCCCATTTTACAGTTGAGGAAACTGAGGCAGATAGACACTTAAGTGACTTTTACAGGGTCACACAGGTAATAAATATCTGAGGCTGGATTTGAATTCAGGTCTTCCTGACTCCAGGCTCAGCACTGTACAACCTCATTGTCTGAGCTTCCTCCACAAGAGGAGGCTTTGGGAAGAGCCATCCAATGACAGGGAGGGGATTCAGAGGTAAAAGATACTTCTGAGCTGTGAGTTCCAGGGTTGAAGTTCTCTTTCAGGGTGAAGGGGTTGTTGGGCCTGGATGGACAAGTCTTGAGAAGTACAGTCCAGTGGGAATTGATTATTGTTTTCATAATATTTCACAATCTTTCTCTCTTAAACCTAATTCACTCTGGCTCTCATTGATTGGACAATAATAGGTCCCTGCCCAAGCACCACTTAATGGTTACTTTTTGGACCATCCTGACTCAGGGTGAATGTAAATAGTAATTGTTTCTCTTTTGACCAGCGACCCTGAGAGTCTTTCCCTTCCAGTTTGAGATATGTAGATATGTATATAGATACAGATACAGATATACACAACATATATATATATATATATACATTTGTGTGTGTGGATGGATAGATAGATAGATAGACATTTATTTTTAATTAAGGGGCTATCCCATGACTCACTTCTTAAACAGGCCTATTCACTGAATGGGTGTTGTCTCATTCAAAGTGAGACCTCAGAAATACCTTAGCTTAAAAAGGCCAAGGTCTCTCACTGCATCCAGGGCCATTTCCAGTTGTTCAGATCTATATCTGGCCACTGGACCCAAATGGCTCTGGAGGAGAAAGTGAGATTGGTGACTTTGCACAGCCCTCCCCCACTCAAATCCAATTCATTTGCAAGTCATATCATCTTTCTGATGCCATGGACATTCCTTCAAGAGTGAAGGACAAACCACACACACAGCCACAATTTCAGAATTTTAAGATTTAGAGATGGAAATGACCTTAGAGATCAATTGATCAAATTCCCAGACATTACAGATGAAAAAACCAAGGTTGTTTCAGATTAAGTATATTATTCTGGGGAGCATTAATTCTGTGATATTTCCTCCCCCCCTCCCAAAAGATCTGACAGCCTATGCCTACCCTGTACCCCAAGAAGCACAAAAAATATCAGGATTTTGGTACATCACTTTGAAAAGATACCAATAGCTAATTCATCTTAAAAAAAATCATTTATCTGCACACCTACTGTGCAAAAAGCCCCATGCAAGGGTATGCTTCCATGTTGCATTCCTCATTAACCCAACCAGAATCTTTTATCTCACCCCTCAAAAATTCTACAATACCCTTTTAGTGCCACTCATTCTTTTAAATCATTTGCTGCTTTCTATTGTAATTGTTCACATAAATGCCCTACTTTCCTAACTGTATGGCAAACTCCTTGATAACTAATACTGCCTTACACAACTTTATGATTTGTACAGTGACTCATAGGGCACATAGTAGGCATTCAGTGAAGATTTCATTGTAGTACCTTGGAAACTACCTACCCACCTCTCCCTTCCCCTATCGAACACAAGGCCTTCAGAAAAGTCATCTCAGGGTCAAGGAACTCTATTATTCCACATCCATTCAAATGATAGCTCACAAGTACTCACCTTAATTAAATGAACTAGTTAAATGAATTCAAAGCAATGAAATGTAATGAAATATTATAACGAGAAAAGTAGCAATAAAACATATCATCCCACTCCCAACTGGTATACATTCTTCCCAAAATACAAGCATCATAAGTGGAAAGAATATACCTGAGGATTGCATATGGGTGGCTTAAATGTAGGGAACATATATGACCAGAGTACATAGGGAGTGAAAATATGTGCCGAGTCCCCACACAGAACAGCACATAAGTAGGGAGCAAATGCAACCAAGACACATACATAGAGAGGAACAGATGTGTAGGGAACTTGAACTATGTGGACAGAGCACATTTGTGAATGAGTGGCTCAAGACTAATGCTTCAGGACCCTAAAATCTTCTTGAGACAACATTGCATTATTCTTTCTGGCTCTTGCTCCCTGCTGGGTCCTCTCTGCTGAAGATGTTCCCACTAGTTGCAACCAGTTCATGATTCATGTTCCCTGCACTCCCTCACTATGGGTCATATCTTCATTTCTTCTCATTTCTTTCACCTAGGTTTTAGTTGGATTCTTCTGGGCAGATGCTATCCCTTCCTCATAAAAGAGGGTGGGGGCAGGGGAGGGAAGAGGGGAGTTGCTAGGATATGCTGCCTCTGATTTAGCTTAACCTTCAATGCTTAAGCTTAAGCTTGGCCTTCACATAGTAAACTATGAATGAAATTTTCTGATGAATGAATGAAATTTTCTGATGAATGAAATGAAATCAGCCATTTTCCCTCCATAAGGAGAATAATCTGTGATAGAGAATTCATCTCCAGAAGGCCAGGCTATTTTAAAATGCAAAACAGTCAGCCGGCTAGTCAGACTCAAAAGGCATTTAATCTTCTTTCCAATTCATTTCTTTCTTCTAGAACACTCTTTGTGTCAAGCCTCTATTTGACTTAAGGTCAGAAATCCCTCTTTAATTCCTGTCAGTTCTTGATTGCCAACCTACATCATTTGGGGACTGCCTTCCAACAAGCAGCAAAGGGTTGTCTGGGTGTGAGGTACTGTGATTTTTCTCAGCCCCACAAGAAAATTTAAATCCCTCATGCAAATAAATCTCAGCAAAGGGGCAATAATACTATCTTTTTTTCTAGATCACATTTCTTCCTTTATAATGGATCTATGGCTTTCAATAAACCTCCCAGGTTTTAGAATCTCCTATTTGAGGAATACATTAATAATTCCAGAAGCTCAGCATTTGAATTGTGTCTCATTCATTAATTTCTATGTGACCTCCCAGGAAGTTATGTAAATTTATTGTGCCTCAGTAGGGTGATCTGAGAAATGAGATATAGTGGGATTGGATTAGAATGACTCTATAGCAAAGATTCTGTTGAGGGGAATTCCAGACCATAAGAGAAGTAGAGTGGAACTATCCTAGCCACTTCCAGTAGTTTAGTGCCTTTGAGAATGACAGAACAAATCATTGAATGGTTTGTGGGTTCCTGTAATGGCAACAGACAATACTGGTTGGGTAGTGGAGCTACTTCAAATAGGATTGATCCCTGAACCAGGAAAAGTAGCCCACTCAGCAGACCTTAGGAGTAACTCTAACCCCTGACTGTCTCTCTGTCTCATTCTCTCTCTCTCTCTCTCTTCTCTCTCTCTCTCTCTCTCTCTCTCTCTCTCTCTCTCTCTCTCTCTGTCTCATCAAGCATTTGGGAGATTCTAAGAGACTCTTAGATTTCTTGGTGGGAGGTGGGGAAAGATCTCATATGGGTAGCAAGTCCATATGGTACCATAGAGCCTTATCCAAGACCTCTTTATCTTTCTTTCCTTGAAAAGAGGTGACCAAACAGAGATCCTAAAAGATGAACTTTTAGATCCCATTGATAACCTCTAGAGTTTGGAAATTTCTGGATACCACCATCAATGATCATTGGGAACAGAAGAAGTTATTCACAACTCCTATGATGCTTCTCAGGGGAGATTATCATCAATATGAGGAGCCTACACCATGCCTTGACCTGCCGGAAGATATAGACCTTGGAGACAGTGTAGAATTAAGGTAAAAGTACAGTGGTTTTTCAGAGGTCCAATAAAATGTTTTATGCTTTGGTGTTTTAAGTATAAATCTACAGGGAGATCACAATAGTATACTATTATGAGTTATGAGTTACTGTTACATGTTTTAAGTCCTTATCAACATGTACTTGTGAGTCAAGCATTCCTTCTATGTGGAGAAAAGAAATAGTTGTCCTACACCTAATATACACTGTACATTGAATGCCTCTTTGATCCCCTTTGGACAGACCCTGTACATGGGTTAAAAGTAAACTTTAAGTGATTTTTTTTTAGCCCAGGGCTCCAGGTTGAGGGAATAAAGAATTAAGAGAATATCAAAAAGAACTTGACCCCTTCTTTAGTAGTCAGCCCCTCCCCCCCCCAGGACTGAACCTAAGCTATGTGAACCAAAAGATAAAGACCTTTAATGAGAGAACAGTTCTGTTGTTATTGAGGATAAGACCACTCTTCACTTCCTTGAAGAATTGGGGAAAATGAGTATTTAAAAAACCATGGGTTCATTTGAACAGCTGAGATGCTGTATTGAGGCAAATTGCTCCAGAATGCAAGTCAGGAGACTGAATTCCAAGCCCTCATTCTACGCATGACTATGACAAGTGACTTCATTTCTCTAGACATTCCTCAATTGTAAATTTAAATAAGATGACCTCTTCTAAATTTCTATGTTCTTCTACTCATATTCTACTATTGTTCTAGGCTGGACCTGTTGCAGGCCAGTTCCTGTGAAAATTCAGGTTTAATGTTGAAACAAAATGAGACATGCATAGGTCATTTAACAACCAATAAAAGGAGATTTAATTAGCTACAGCAAGAGAAGAATATCAACAGGGACAGGCATCGAGGTCACTTCAAATTCATTTAACTAGTTGAAATTCCCTAATATTTAATGAACTCTAGTAGCTCCCCCCTATTTACCGCAGGCTTAAACATAAAAGTCCTGTTTGGCAGCTAAAAGTCCTTCACAAAGTGGCCCCTTCTACTTTCCTCTTCTTAATTCTTTACTTCCCTCCATGTATTCAATGGTACAGCAATGCTAACTTGCTTCAATTACTTGAAAAAAAAAGATTCCATTTTACCATCTCTTTGCTTTACCCTGGCTGTTCCCAATGCCTCCAATGCTCCAGTATCTCCTTCCTTTTAGTTTCATTGATTTCCTTCTCGAAGAACTAAAATCCCATCTTTTAGAAAGCTTTTTCCCAGTTTGGTCCAGATGTCAGTTCTTTCCTTTCTCAGTCTGCTTTCCATCTGCTCTTTATTTCTCTCATATGCCCTCAGTTATTTACATGTTGCCTTCTTCTTTAGAAAGGAAGCTTCTTAAGGGGCAGGGGCTATTTTTGTTTTTCTTTGTAATTTTAGTGCTTTGTACAGTGCCTGGCACATGGTAAGTCCTTAAAAAATTGTTTCTTAACTGACTGACTGACTGGCTAGCTGGCTATGGTATGCCCTGCCTGAATGCTTTTTTTCTGAGGAAGGCTCTAGAAGGGCATATTCTGTGTGACTCTCTTTTGGTTAAGTTCCACATGGATCCCTCTAGTCAAGGAGAGTAGTAGCTTGAGAATTTGGGCAGAGACACCTAAAGGGAATTAATTCTGAAGCATCTGTACCACATCATCAAAAGCTGTGATGATGTATTCTGAGCTGCTCTCTCTCTCTTTTCAATATGCCAGTTAGGAGGGAGGTGACTACACCCATGATGCAAGACCAGCATTCACGTCAACAGTTTTCTCACAGCCCTCAGATGCTGATCTACACTCACTTCCCCAAGGCCTTCCTTCAGTGCAGTGGACTCCAAGACTTCTCATCAATGTTTCCTCCTTCACTTGTGGTTTGGTTCCCTAGCTAAAAACTCTTCCATTGCGGTAGTAAATGTAGTAATCTCACCTCTCACACAACCCTATTCTTGACACTGATTTTTAAAGTTAGTTCTCTGGGCTTCCCAGTCACACTCTATGCTAGGCTTAAAGGCCACTACTCTTTTTTAAGGATCTTAGGTACTCTAATGTGGGACTCCATCTACTTTGGCTCTGGAATCCTTTGAATCAAGATCATCAAGGCCTAGGGATTGGTGGGAGCTTCTTGCTAGGGCTAAGAAGGTATTCTCTAACACATTCCTTCTCTTTTAGAAGGTAATGTTGCATAGTAGATAAAGTGCTGAGCTTAGAGTCAGGAAAATTTGGTTTTAAATCTATCCTCTGACTCTTATTAGCTGCAAGGATAACCCATTGAAACTATCGGAAACTTCATTTTCATCACTTGTAAAAGGAGGGGGCTAATATCACACTAGTATCTACCTCACAAACTTGTTATAAGGATAAAATTTAGAAAGTACGTTCCAAGCCTTAAAAAGTTATTAATAGTAACAGTTTATCTGTAAGCCTTAAAAAATAGTAGTAGTAATAGTTTACCTGAATTCTCCAAGTTATTCACAGATCTGTTTCTCGAGGCTAGAGTTCCTACAATGGGGAATTGGCCAAAGGAAACTACCAAAAATAAAACTACCTTGAAAAGTTAAAAGCACTACCATTTTAAAGGGACAAAAGTTATTAAATATACATTTGGTTCCCAGAAGGATCTCAAACACTTTTCTTTCAGGTTTATCAAGTTGGAAGTTGCAAAGAAGTGAATCTTTTTTTTTTTTAATATGGTGCATAGATAAAGAAAGAAGGGAAAGAGAAACCATTAATTATTATAAAAAGGCTGAGGGGGAGGCATGAGGAAATCACAATTTTTTTTGTTTTTCAACTAGGTCTCTGAAATGGAAGGTATATCAGAAGTCACCAAGCCCAGGAAGAAAGTCCTTTTATAGGATTCCTTTAGAATCTTCTAACATCTGTTTGAACACTTCCAGGGACAGAGCACTTATTCCCTATTGAGGTAGCCTACTCCCTCATTGGATGACCATGTTATAAAGCTCTTCTTTAAAAGAACCAAAAGATTAAAAACCCATGATCAAAAACAAGGATGCAAAAATGTGAGGTCTTTTGTAAAACAAAACAAACAAAAAACAATTTTAAAAAATTCTTTAGAGTTAGGCTTCTTCCACTCCCCCCCCACCTCCAATGGAAATAATAACAATTCTTTACTTCTTCATTAAGGTGAATACTACATACAGTGTGCCATGACACTGGGTGAAACGTCAAATCTGTAGTTACATCAATCGTTGGCATCATCCAGATTAAAAAACAGAAAGGTTAAGTTTTTGTGTGTCTACCCTAGACACACAAAAACCTTTATGTTACTTTGTAGTTACAAAGGATTCATCTCTACAACAATCCTGTAAGTTCGATGGACAGGTATGATTTATTCAAGTTTTATTTTGCAAAAGACTTCATTTTTAATGTATTTTTTCTAGACCGATTGTTAATCTTCTTGCTTTTTTTAAGAAAGAGCTTATAACAGGGTCATCTGATGACAGAGTGGGCCATTTCAATAGAGAGTGTGTGTCCTGTCTCTAGAAGTGTTTGAGCAGATGTCAAAAGACTAAATTTTTGCAAATTAGGAAACTAGAGCTCAGAGAAGGAAGTGATTAAGGTCACATGGCCAATAAGTGCCAAAGCTGAGATTGGAACCCAAACCTTCTGACATTGGTTTCCAACTCTACCTCTGACACAAACTGGGCAAATTATTTAATTTTTCTAAGCTTCAGTTTTCTCATCAATAAAATGAAGATAATAATACTTGTAATATCTGACTCATGGGATTGTTGGAGGAAGGGAAGACTCAAAATGGAAAGTATACATAACAAACTTTGCAAATTTTTATATAAATTTGAAATCCTTTCAACCTCAGACACTTAATACACACACACACACACACACACACACACACACACACACACATGCACACACACACACACAAACACAAAAACTAGCCATGTAACCTTGGGTAAGTTACTTAACCCCAATTGCCCTCCAAAAAGGAAAAAAAAAAAATTTGAAATCCTTGGATCAGTGCTATATCTGCCAATTCTACTCACTCTTCAAATTCCCAAGAAACAATTCCTTTTTTGGTTTTAGTCTATGCAGTCCCCCCACTCGCCCCAAATCAAGGGGAAAGTAAAAAGATACCCAGTGTATGACCTTGGGCAAGTCCTTTCATCTCTCTGGGCCTCAGTTTCCTTATCTGTGAAATGAGTTGGTTGACTTAACAACCTCTATCCCTTCTAACTTTAAATTTGATCTGATAACTCCAAAAGCAGTGTCCTTTTCTACCAAACTGCCTGCTAACAAGCATTTATTAAATATCTCCTATTTGCAATTAAGTAGGTGATACCTTGATTAAAAGTTACTAAGTCTCTGCCTTCAAGAAGCATTTAAATCCTAATGTTCAATTGTTTTCGACTCTTTGTGACCCCATTTGAGATTTTCTTGGCAAAGATACTAGAATGGTTTGCCATTTCTTTCTCTAGCTCATTTCACAGATGAGGAAACTGAGGCAAAAAGGGTTAAGTGATTTGCTCAGGGTCACACAAGCAAGTGTCTGAGGCCAAATTTGAACTGAGGAAAATGAGTCTTCCTGATTCCAATCCTGGCACCCTATTCACTGCACCACCCAGCTGTCCCAATAAGTCCTAATACAGAATGACAGTTTCAGGGATATGCTAGAGTTGGCTCTGGAACCAGTTGTTAAATTGTTGATAATAAAACAGTAAATACTAGAAATCAAGATTTGACTTTGTCGATTGTCTAGATTTTAAAAAGTGGTAGACAAGATATCAATAATACAAATTAATCTAAAAGTCTATTTGTGTACTTTTTTTTTTCAGAGAGAGAATACTCATGGATTCCATACAATTTTTATTCTTTGTTGTTTGACCAGGAAGTTCCTTGCTCTTAAGATTTCTCTTCTTACCAAATCCCAGTGTTTTTTAACTTCTCTTTTAGCTACAAGTCTTTGTAAGTTGGTTATTTTTTATTATTATTTTCTTAAACACAAGATTTTTCTTGGTTAAAAAACTAAAACCTCGTCATTTCCATGTTCTTATCACTGTCACACACATAGCAAAAAAAAAGCATCTTTCATTTTGGGAAGCCTCTATTTTTCTTCCCCCTCCCACTCCACCCCCACTTGATACATATTTCAGAGTTGAAATTAAAGACAAGTGGGGTACTTGGCAAGGACCGGATAATCTGGAGCTAACTGTGAAATATTATAAGCAGCATCATGTCAACTGGTGCCTTAACATCAGATCATATTTTTAAGCCAAATGAGAGCTATGACAGAAAGAAGCTTCCACCCTAGACTAATGGCCAAAGGTGTCTCAAGACAGGTAGTGATGACAGGCAGAAGACTTCGCCGGGATGAATGCTGGAAGTTTGGTGCCCTGTATCTCTTTCTTTTTAAGTGCATTTAAGAAAAGAACATTTCTAGAAGGAAAATTCAAGATGGGTGTATTTTTCATCATTGTTTTCAGGTTTGAAATTTTTTCTTCGACATCCCAGCTTCCCCCTACCTCCCCAAAACCACCACCACCAACAAAATCCCCACGTGAGTCCTTTACCCAGGCCTATTTCAAAAGTGGTGAAACTCCCAGAGAAATGCTTAGCATAGTTAGAAGGTGACAGAAGCAAACTGAATCAGGCAATCTTCTCAGTGGAAAGTGTCTGCCACCGTTAAATTTTACAAAAACCAGAATTATTTATTGGACCCTCCAGAAAATTCTGGAATCTAATCACTTTGGGAAACTTGGGGAGGAACCTATGACATCCATCTGAACCTTTCTCCAAACATTTGGATTTTTGCAATTTTTTAGAAATAAGTTAAGCTCACTTCCCAAGGGAGACAAGTCAAAAAGAAAAAGGAAAGGGGGAGGCTTTATGACTCAACCAGCTAAGAAGCTCCTTTCCTGCAGCCTAGACAGGCAGCTTCATGAGTCCCTTCAGCTACAGGGAGGAAAAAGGAGCTGTAATGGCAAGTCTCATTTTAATAGCAATTTAAAAGTAACAAACTACAACCAGGTTATGGTAAGCAGTGTGAGCATTATTGTCCCTGTTTTAAAAACGAGAGAATGGAAGGTAGGAGAAGTTCAAAGCTAGTTAAGTATTGGAGGCAGAATTCACACCCAGATCTTCTGATTTCACTACACTATGCTACTCCCAAAGGAAAAAAAGTCAGTCACGGCTGTCTATAGAGTGAAAAGTCAGAGCGGGGTGGGGGGAAATGTGGGAGGTCACTGGCTCTTTGAATCAGAAGGGCTGTTTTGTAGAAGAGAGTCTACTTGACCTGCTTAGCCCTAGAGAACAGGTCAGAAGTAACAGAAGGAAATTACAGGGAATCCAATTTCATCTCATTATAAGGAAGAACTTCCTGACATTTAGAACTGTGCCTGCCTTAGGAGGTAGTGAATTTTTCATCACTGAAGGTGTTCAAGTGGAGCTGAATGACCTTTTCAGAAATACTGTTGGTCAGGCTGCAGGCTGCTGGATGACTTCTGAGGCCCTGGTTCCTTATGTTTGAGAACCAATGATTCTATTATCAGATCTTCTAGCCAAACAGAAAGGTTCTTTGAATGAAGGATTTTCTTCTGTCAGATGGGTTGGTGGGTTTGGGACATAGCCATTATGGACTGCAATGATATTTCCTGTTTCCTTGATGTGTTTTCCTTTGGGTACCCTTATTTTTCTAACCCACCAAAAGCAGGAACATGCTCGGTTCTTCTGTTGTCTCATCAACGTCCTGGAAAGATTAAAAGCAGGAGGATAATGCTGGTTGTTCTTTAATTATCTCAATAGCTGCAAGAGAGGACTGAGGCTCTACTCATTTGGAATCACATCTCAAAGCATTTTGGTGGGTAGAGGGAGAAGAGGAAATCACAATAATTATTCACATTTCTCTATTGTTGGACAGTAGTAAAGTGTTTTCTCATTTGAAGCTCACACTAACCACCCTCTGAGTAATACCTCATGACTATTTTTCCTTAATTTTTATTTTATTTTTAATTTATGGAATAAAACAAACATTTCTATAGCATAGCATAATAAAAAATAATTGCACGTGAAACTGCAAATCTATTATGTATGACTTGCTATTCCTTTTAAGTATATAATAAACTTGTCATGTAAATTTCTTTTTTTTTCCTTTTTAATTTTCTCCCCCCACCACCACCCTAGAGATGGCTACTAGTAGACCATATATGTGTGTACACATATATGTATACATATACATGTATATGCAAAATCATTCAGTATATATTTCTATTTCTCTGTACTTTATCTGGATGCAGAGAGCATCTTCCTTCATATGTCCTTTGCAATTAATTTAGATATTTAGAATAGTCAAAATTAGTGTAGCAGCAAGCACCCCAGTGTCCCTAGGGTCACTGCCAACACAGGTTCTTGGATCTGCTTTGATAAAGGAAAGCAACTCAAAATGGGTTAACAAGCTTACTTTAATCAGTCAAACATATATCATTTACCTAGTTCAGGGGAAAAAGGTCAGCACCCCGAACTTCAGAATATACAGACAGAATTATCAAGACAGAGAAACAGATCAAGTAGACAGTTTCCAAACTGTCCAACCATTACATCCATACCAAATCAACATCTGGGTTTTTCAAAGGGGGGGGGGGCTCTCAACAACGGCTTCCAAGAGTCCAATTCTTGACCCACTGGCCAATCACAAAGTATCTACTGAAAAAACAAGCCTCCCACCCAGGCTCCAGGTGCACTTTAGCCTAGGGGCAGGGAAGATCTTAAAAATTTACATTCCCATTACACTTAGTAACTCAAAGCTATTCTTGAATAATATTGTTACTGCTGCTTTTCATTTTGCTCCATTTTGTTCTTATTTCTTGCAAGTCCATCCACGTTTTCTTAAGATCATTTCAGGGACCCATTTAGTCCATAATTTCTACCTAAGGCTCCATTCTAGGAACTTTACAATTTTGTTTGGGAGTACAAATATCAGTATCACCATTTTGTAGATGAGAAAACTGAAGGCAAGAGGAAGGTCAGTTTTCTTGCTTAAAGTCACAAAGGTAGTCAGAGGCATATTTTAAGGCTTTGAAACCTTCTGCCTCTAACTAGTGCTCATTTTGTTCCACTATGTAAGGGGAAAAGTACCCATGGCCAGAAGGTGATCAGCAGCCTGGCTATGAATTTGTTTACTATAGGTAAAGCCTTGAGTTTTGAGGGATACCACTAGTTTTTAATGGCATCAGAGTATAGCACCCCTTTGGAAAGGAAGGTCTCCTCAACTTCAAAGAATGCTCAAATATCCTTGCTTTCTATTAGCCACAATGATAATTGGCTGTTGAGTCAGAGCACCATAGACATACAATGGAACAATTCTTGTGACTCAGGCCTCTCCTTCCCATTAATCTCAAAATGTAAGAACAGCTTTCTGATCTCCAGCCAGAAGGGCATTCCCCCAACCCAACTGGACCCTGTAGTTCATGGCCTCCTAAGCAAGCCTGTGATGGAGATGAGTTTACCTCTCATTTATGCCTTCTTCCCTTTTGTATAGATTTTCACAAGATCTCAAAAGGTAGTTGGCATCTTCCTCGTCTTCCTGGGCACCTGGAACAAAGGAGGTCAGCTGCCAGATTAGTGGCAATGATATAGGAAAGATTCCCACATAAAGATAAATCACTAGAAAAGAGTCCACTTAGCAATGAATTCAGTGGAAGAGAAATGTAAAACAGCTAATGAACAGTTTTCTTACTAATGTCCTAAAAAGTCTTGACTATTGACCTCTGTAATGTAATGCCAAGGAAAGGCAACTTCCCAAGGTTCAGAATACCAGCATAGGTGCTCTCCATTTTATTCAGTGACAAAGTAAGAACAGAGAAGATCAAAACATGACATCATTCAAAATACAGCATTTACTAAGGGTGATTAAATAATCTCCAAGTACTACCCCACCCCAGGACCTTCCAATCATTCAATCAATTACAGAGTCCCTGTTCTAAATACTACTCCACCCCTAGGCTGTACCTTCATTTAGTCCACCACAAAGCCCTCCTTCTCAAATGGAGATTAGTTTCCAAACATAAGTAAAGTACCTTCATTTGTTCAACCACAGAACACAAAAAGGTCAAAAGTTCCCCACCCCTGGATCACAATTGAATCTACCCCAGAGTTATATCAAGTTTAAGCACAGCACTTAATACCCAAATGGAGGTCTTTTCTTCATCTTGACACTAGGCAAGTTCTCAGCAATCTTAGTTCCTGGGGAGACAAGGCTTAGCAAGGCCACAAGATACATTTCCAGTCCCTTCATTAATTCATCCTCTGTCTGTAGAACAGTCCTAGAACCCCTGAAAACATTAGCAAAACCCTCTCCCAGGATTTCTGTAAACATACAACAAGAAAATCCTTCTTCAGGGCTTCTGAACCAACAAAAAGGTTCCCAGACCCCTGCAACAACAGCACTGTCCTTCACCAGTGGACAGTATCCACTCTCTGTCTGCAGGACAGTCTCAGGAGCTCTTAGCCAACAGCCAGGTTCCAGGACTTCTTCAACAAAAGGACTGTCTTTCACCAGTGGACAAATCTGGCAAAACAACATCAAAACAGACAGACAAAGTACCAGCAAAACAGCCATGTCTCCTCAGTCCTTGGCAGCTCAGGGGGCAGGTCTCAAAAGTCCAGGGCAATTCAAAGTGGCCCCCAGCAATTCTCTTAGTCTCTCTCTGCCTCCAAGAGGTGCTGCTTCCAAAAAGTTCTTCTGCCTCTCTCTTGTCTCTCCAAATCTACCTCACCAGCTCTTCCCAGTTCAAGACTTTCTTTTCACATCAACAAGTCCATCCCACAGGTGGGATTAACAAGCTCTGGGTTTTAACACAATCAATTTGAAAACCAAGCCAAAACAGGGGAATCTTTAATTGCCATTACTATCACAACCTCTCACTGTGATCATCCTATGTGGATTAGTATTCTCTTTTCTGTAGGAGGGAACAAAACTGCCTCTTCCATATGTGATTCAAAGGACCTTTTAGATCAGAGCCAAAACTGGAAGTGTTCTTTAGGAATCTGAGGTGGGGGCAGAATTGGAGCACTAGGGAATCTAGCTCTCCAAATAAGGGGACAGACAACCCCAGAGCAATGAACCCCAAAGCAAACCAGAAGATGAAGTAAAGGACAGGGATTGTGAGGGTCATGAACCCCTGTGGTCTTGGCCCAGTGGTGGTACCTGGTGAGTCACAGGGTTAGAACAGAATTTAGAGCTTGTAAAAAGGAACCTTCATCTATGCCCCGTCATTTTATAGAAGACACAGAGACCCCAAAAGGTGTAGTGTTGGACCCATGATATATTCAATAAGTCTGCAATTATTTATATTCTTAGTATTGTACGAGGAGCAGTGGGAGACAAAAAAACACCCTAAAATCAGTTTATTTTCTATCCCTTCCAAGTATCCCTTGAACTTTCTACTTCTCTTTGATCAAACCATTTTCATCTTATATCATTGCCCTTCTGTGTCTTCAAAGCCCTGCTCACAATCTACCTCCTCCATGAAGTCTCCCTTGACTATCCCAACAAGATATTATCTCTCCTTTTTCTGAAATTCCGTACTCTTATCCTCTGTAGTGCTCATTTTTCATTTAACATCTCCTGCTCCATACACAGTTATGAGATGTTTTGGGGTTTTTTTATATTAGAAACATTGTACTTTATTGAATCCTAGAGATTCTGATCCCCCATTACTTTCACGAGCTGAACACTGATGGTAAGAATGGAAGAAAAACAAAGAAAAGATTAAAACAAAAAATAGACCCTTTATCCCATTTATTAACAAATGATAGCATCAGTGACAAAACCCCACACCAGCTGGGACAAATAAGCTGCTGAGGGAAGGGTATCCTTAGGGAAGCAGTGAGTAGCAATTACTCTTTTTCTAAAAACTAATAATAAGTTTCATTTTGGAGTAGTGGGCTATATCTACACTGATTTTACCCTGTGCTTAACAAAGCATTGACTGACAGACCACATTTACTACCCTGCAGTACGACTATACTGTGAAACCTGGAGAACTGACTTAGGGAGGGAAGAGGGGCAGTGCGTGCTGAGCTAGGCTAAGTCCACAGTTAACATCTCTGATTTCACACACTGTGATAAAAAAAGGAGTCTTCCTTGTTTATTTTCAGGCATTTGAAGCTTGGTCCAAGTCTTTAAAGTGGGTGATTAAATTAAATTGAAGGAGGGAGGACATTTTTGGGGAAAGGGTATGCTTCTGTACTGTTACTGTGAACCTGCTAGCAACCTTTGCTATATAAAGCAGAATAAAATACAAAATGTAGCCCATAGAATGTAGTGAAAATTAGGAATCTGGAGCTAACTAACCTGAACTATTCATAGTAGCTTCCTAATTATTCTCTCCAACCTGCCTGCTCCCATCCACCCTCTCCAATCTATCTTTCATACACCTGCTAAAATAGTAAAGCACAGGTCTGACCATGTTACTCCACTCCTTAAGAAAATTCAGGGGCTCCCTCTTGCCTTCTTCAGCTTGGCACTTAAAACCATTCACCATCTATCTCCAGCCTAACTTTCTAGAATCACATCATATTATTCCACTTCCTCCTATGTTCTTGCCAAACTGGACTACTTGCTATGTCCTGAACTCAACATTCTATCTTCTAGCCCTGCATCTCCATAGGATGTTTGCCTGGAAACCACTCCTTTCTCATCTCATCTCTTAGATTCTTAATCTTCCTTCATGGCTCAACTATTTTCTACCAGAGGTCTTTTATCATCTCCCTTAGTTCTCAGGGTTTTCTCCAGTCTCAAACTGTCATATATTTATTTATGTTTACATATTGTATACCTCAGAAGACTATAAGCTCTTAGAGGATAACATTGGTTTTTTGTCTTTGTATAATAATGTATATATCATCTTCCACACTGAGTGTGGGGAGGGGGGCAGCTAGGTGATACAGTGTTAGATAGAATGTTGGAAGACCTGAGTTCAAATTTGACCTCAGGCACTTACCGTGTTTCCCCGATAATAAGACCTATCCCGAAAATAAGCCCTCCCCTTACTGTGTAAGATTCCTCTAAAATAAGCCCTCCCCCGAAAATAAGCCCTATTGAGATTGCTACTGTAGTGAAGGTGATCCCCTGCGCTACACACTACATTACGGTACCCTCTGTATGCACTGTCCCCCCCCCCCCCCGGTGAAACGCACGCCGAGCTCCGAGCTGCATCCAATCAGAGCTGCAGCACTGAGTGCATCATCCTGTTCTTCCCCAGTGATTTGCTTGCTGGCGCCATTGAGAGCAGTGCCGCAGAGGAGAGCTGAGGCAGGACAACATAAAAACCCGGTATGTAAGCGGGAGTGAGAGGGCATGATGGAGGATAAAAAGGGCATGATGGAGGAAAAAAGAAGAACTCAGGGGGCATGATGGAGTGAAAAGAAGGACTGATGGTCATAATTTTATTATTCTGTCTGTTTTGACCCCCAGACATGAGTACAAAAAGGAAGAGCTATACTGTTGAGTATAAGAAAGCAATTGTAGAGGAGTCACATGGCAAGAATCTTGCAGTTTTCTGTAAAGAAAAACTTGGATCTTTGAATGGTCAGAAAATGGAGAGCAGATTATAATAACCTCAATCAACAGGTGGATGAGGGAAAAGGGAAAAAGCGCAGGTCTGGATCAGGTCGGCAGCCCTTATATCCTGACTTGGAGATCCTCATTGGTGAATGGATTGCTGACAGGAGAGCAAAGGTCTTGGTTGTGCGCAGGGCTGATATTCAAGCATTTGCCCTTTCAATGGCACCAGAGTTTGAAATGGTCTCAGAAGGATTCAAAGCATCACAACACTGGTTGGCTGGTTTCCTTCAACGGTATGAACTGTCCCCAAGAAGATCAACAACACTGTTTAAGCTGGAAGATGCTGAAGTTATTAAACATGCACTTGCATTCAAGTCCTTTATTGATAGGATCGACATTTCCAAGTACCAAACCTGCAATATGATTGCTATGGATGAAACTGCAGTGTTTATGGGACAAGGATTTCAAACAACAATTCATCACAGGGGTGCAACGTCAATCTACATTCCCACCACTGGCTATGAAAGTGCACGGGTCACCTGTGTTTTGGCAATTCGTTTGGATGGAAAGAAAGCTACACCTCTAATCATCAGTAAGGGCAAGAAAGATAAGATTGAACATGTATCTAGCATTTACGTTCTTGAAACCGAAAAAGCCTGGTGTACACAAGCCGTTATAAGAAAGTGGGTTGATTTAATGCTGCCACTTGTTACGCGAGATAACCAAAGAGGTCTGATAGTCTGGGATTCAGCCAGCACTCACCGCGCTAAAGAAATGAAGAACTTCCTTGCAGAGAGAAGAATAGATCAAGTAATGATTCCTGCAGGAATGACTGCCTATCTCCAGACCCTTGATATTGCAATAAACAAGCCATTCAAGGACCATTTGCGCATGGAAGTCAATGACTACATTGAAAATAGAATGGAAAGAAATCAGTGTGGAAACTTTGTGAAGCCCTGTCTGCAAGAAGTCGTGACTTGGGTGAAGAAGTCATGGGATAAAATTACTGACAGCTGTGTCGCCAAGGCACTACAAGCAGGTTACCTGGACAAGACATATTCATTTAAAGAGAGCTATATTGCTGGACATGACAGATTGGGTCCACTTCTTCTGAAGGAAATGGAGGCGCAAGACATCCAGGACGGAATTCAGGGTATGGACACTTATGACAATGTTGTTGAAGAAGATGACATGATCATTATTGAATAAAGGTACATTTTTTTGTTCACATTTACCTGTTTATTAAAATTGCTGTCAATGTTCATTAAAATAAGCCCTCCCCTGAAAATAAGCCCTCTGGTGTTTTTCTGTCCAAAAAAATTAATAAGACAGTGTCTTATTATCGGGGAAACACGGTACTAGCTATGTGACCCTAGTTTCCTTCTGTAAAGTGGTGATAATAAAAGCACTTACCTCTCAGAGTTGTGAAGATCTAACAAGAAATATTTGGAAAACACTTAACACAGTGCCTGACACATAGTAGGTACTACATAAATTGCAGAAGTAGTAGTTGTTATTGTTGTAGTTGTATAGCAGTGGCAGCAGCAGTAGTAGTAACAGTCATAGCAGTGGTCATTGCAGTAATGCATACTTCATAAATTTTATTTCAATATGCTTGTTGAGAAGTTGAAGCTGGAATCTAGTTGTTCTGAAATGAAGCAATGCTTCCCAAGTTATTGTTTCTGACAACCTCAGTCTCAAGAGTAGCACATGCAACTGTTTTGGCAGTTTTTTGTTGTTCTTCACATTCCCCTCGGTAACTAAAATTGTCCCTCACATATTGTGGGTAGTCAATCAATATTTGCTGAGTGCTAAGTCAGGGTTCTATTTCTATTCCTTGGGGATATGTAAGTGTAAAGCTGGAATCAAGGAATGTAAGAGCCAGAACCCTATCATACCCAGGATGGCTGCTAGTACAGGTTCTTTGATCTGCTTTTCTAAATTAAAACAACTTTAAAGGGATCACAATCTTACTTTAATTACATATATAGGTATATATGTGTGTATATGTATGTATATAAATATATATATACAATATATACATATATGCACATAGACACATATATAAATGCATACATATGTACATACACACACATGCACACATATATACACACACATGAGTGTTCTTGTGGTTTGGATAGATGAGACCCTGCATGGATGTTAAGGAGCCCCCTGGCTTTGAAAATCCAGATATTGGTGCTTCTCTCTCTTTGGTAACTATATATGTATAGCTTTGGTCAGAGAGCTAGAAGCCCTGTTACATACACTGATGTCATTACCAGTAAACTCTTCCAATGAGTGAGCCCCAAAGCAAGACCTCACCTCTTCTTCAGAGCCAGAGGACATCACAACCCTAGTAACCCACTGCCTAATTACAAAGTAACAAAAGATGTGGGCCTTCCTGAAAAACAAGCCTCCCCTAATCAAGCTTCTCTTGTTGGGCTCAACGTGAGGCCTATTGATGGTCAGGAAATATCTTCAAACGAGGTTTATAGGGAGACAAATTTTATCCAGGGAAAGAGCTGATAAATAGAAGTGTGTATAGAATGATTTTTACATATATACATATTTGTGTTTAACTGTAGCCATCTCTAGGGCAAGGGGAGGAGGAGGAAAAAAGGGAAAAAAAGAAAGTTTCATGATAACTTTATTATATATTTAAAATGATCAAGTTGTACATAATGGATTTGCAGTTTGATGTGCAATCATCTCTTTTTATTCTACTATGTTATGGAAATGTTTGTTTTATTTCTTAAATTGAAAATAAAATAAAATTAAAATTAAAAAGAAAGAAGGATATTATTACCAGTAAAGTCTTTCAGCAACAACAGTAATAATAGCTAACATTAAAAGGCTGCCATGGAAGACAATGAGCTTGCCATGATTGAAAGTGTTCAAGAAAAAGCTTGATGACCACTAGGTATGTTGAACAGGAAGATGATGTGGTCACACTTAAACTTTGGGAAAATCATATTGGCCGTAGTGTGAAGAATAGATTAGGAGAAGAGAGAGACTTGGATCAGGAACAATTTGAAGATTATTGCAATGATCCAAACAAGAGGTGATGAGGGGCTGAATGAAGGCGCTGACTATATGAGCAAGGAGGAGACATATGAAAGATATTATAGAAATAGAAATTATGAGATTTGGCAACTGAATAGATGAATAGGGTGAGAAGTTTGGGATGATCTACAGATTGGGAAACTGGGTGAATAGAAGGAAGGTAGTTCCCTGAACAGAAATACAGTCAGTTCTGCTATATTGCTTGTTATGAAAATTTGAATTTGTTCCAATGCTTTAGGGAAAATTTGAGCACAATGAGAATTTTGTGTTTGCTTATGTGTGATTTCATCTACAAGAAACAGTGAGAGAACTCAGAAACGTGCAGTATTCCACCCAAACTCACAAATTGCAACCCTTTCAAGACCTACTTCCACAAGCAAAGCTCAGGTTTGCTGTATTTGTTATATCTCTTAGGCTGCAGTAGGAGCTATGGATTGAGAAGAGCTACCCTTACCCCTACCTTTCATTATGGCAGAAGACCTGAGTTTTAGCTCACTGTGGCCACCCTCTCACGTGAAGCAATATGACTTTGCTAGCCTGGATACTGTGAGAACCAGGGCACAGACAAAGAGTCTTAGGCCACAGGCATATCCATTAGCTTTTGTAGCATATATTTCTTTTTTTTAATTTAAATTTATTTATTTACTTTTCGTTTACAACATTCAGTTCCACAATCCTTTGAATTTCAAGTTTTCTCCCCCTCCTTCTCCTCCCTCCTCTCCCCCATGGCAGTGTGTAAATACCTTCACATTGAACATTAGTGAACTTGTAAAGAAGGATTATAACCAATGGGGTGAACAATGAGAAAGAAGGGACAAAACAAAACAAAACACAAATGAGAGAGAGAGCAAGTAGTTTGTTTCAATCTACATTCAGACTCTGTAGGTCTTTCTCTGAATGTGGATGTCCCTTTCCATCATGAGTCTTTTGTAATTGTCTTCTAACCTTGTATTTCTGAGAGGAGCCCAGGCTATTAAAGTTAGCTGTCACACATATGATGTGTGTGTATTTGTATACAAAGTTCCCTTGGCTCTGCTCCCCTCACTCAGCATCAGTTTATATAAAAGTCTCTCCAAGTTATTACAAAGTCCTTCTGCTCTTCATTTCTCATAGCACAATAGTATTCAATTACATTCATATACCACAACTTGTTTAGTCATTTCCCAACTGATGGGCATCCCCTTGATTTTCCATTCTTTGTCACCACAAATAGAACTGCTATAAATATTTTTGTACATACAGGTCCTTTTCCTACTTCTATGATTTCTTTAGGTTACAGCCCTAAAAGTGGTATTGCTGGGTCAAAGGGTATGCATTTTTATAGCCCTTTGGGCATAGTTCCAGGTTGCTTTCCAGAATGGTTGGATCAGTTCACAGCTCCACCAGCAATGCATTAGTGTTCCAATTTTTCCACATCCACTGCAGCATTTATCATTTTTCTGTTTTGTCATCTTAGCCAATCTGACAGGTTAGATATGGTACCTCAGAGTTGTTTTGATTTGCATTTTTCTAATCAATAGTGATTTAGAGCATTTTTTCATATGCTTATAAATATCTCTAGTTTCTTCCTCTGAAAACTGTCTGTTCATATCTTTTGACCATTGGGGAATGACTTGTATTCTTACAGATTTGACTCAGTTCTCTGTATATTTTAGAAATGAGGCCTTTATCAGAGACACTGGTTGTAAAAATTCTTTCCCAATTTTCCACTTAGCTTCTAATTTTGGTTATATTGTCTTTGTTTGTACAAAAACTTTTCAGTTCAATGTAATCAAAATTATCTATTTTGCATTTTGTAATGCTCTTTAACTCTTGTTTGGTCATAAAATCTTTCCTCCTCCATAAATCTGACCCATAAATTATTCCTTGCTCTCCCAGATTGCTTACAGTATCAGCCTTTATACCTAGATCATGCACCCAGTTAGACTTGATTTTGATATATGGTGAAAGATATTGGTCTATGCCTAGTTTCTTCCATACTATTTTCCAGTTTTCCCAGATGTTTTTGTCAAATAGTGAGTTCTTATCCCAGAACCTGGGGTCTTTTGGCTTATCAAACAGTAGATTACTATAGTCATTGACTGCTGTGTCTCATGCACCTAATCTATTCCACTGATCCACTACTCTATTCCTCAACCCATACCAAGTAGTTTTGATTACTGCTGTTTTATAATACAGATTAAAATCTGGTATGGCTAGGCCACCTTCCCTAGCATTTCTTTTCATTAATTCCCTTGATATTCTGGAACTTTTGTTCTTCCAAATGAATTTTGTTACTATTTTTTCTAGCCTTATAGAATAATGTTTTGGTAGATTGATTGGTATGGCACTAAATATGTAAATTAATTTAAGTAAAATTGTCTTTTTTATTATATTAGCTCGACCTAGCCATGAACAACTGTTGTTTTTCCAGTTATTTAGATCTGACTTTATTTCTGTGAAAAGTGTTTTGTAATTTTGTTCGCATAGGTCCTTGGTTTGTTTTGGCACATAGATTCCCAAATATTTTATAATGTCTACAGTAACTTTAATTGAAATTTCTCTTTCTATCTCTTGTTGTTGCATTTCATTAGAAATATATAGAAATGCCAAAGATTTATGTGGGTTTATTTTCTATCCTGCAACTTTGCTAAATTTATTTATTATCTCAAGTAGTTTTTTACTTGATTCTCTAGGCTTTGCTAAGTATACCATCATATCATCTGCAAACAGTGATAGTTTAGTCTCTTCTTTGCCTAATCTGATTCCTTCAATTTATTTTTCTTCTCCTATTACTACTGCTAACATTTTTAGTAACAAATTGAGTAAGAGGGGTGATAGAGGACATCCTTGTTTCACCCTTGATCTTATTGGAAATGCTTCTTGCTTATCCCCATTACATATAATATTTGCTGATGGTTTTAGAGAGATGCTGCTTATTATTTTAAGGAAGACTCCATTTATTCCTATACTTTCTAGTGTTTTTAATAGGAATGGGTTTTGCATTTTGTCAAAAGTCTTTTGTGCATCTATTGAGATAATCATATGGTTTCTACTCTGTTTTTTTTGTTGTTGTTGATGATATGATCAATTATACTGATAGTTTTCCTAATACTGAACCATCCTTGCATTCCTGGAATAAATCCTACCTGATCAAAGTGTATTATTCTCGTGATGAGTTGCTGTAGTCTTTTTGCTAATATTTTATTTAAAATTTTTGCATCTATATTCATAAGGGAAACTGGTCTATAATTTTCTTTCTCCCTTTCATCTCTTCCTGATTTAGGTATCAGTACCATATATGTGTCATAAAAAGAATTCGGTAGGACTCCTCCAATTTTCCCAAATAGTTTGTAGAGTATTGGAATCAATTGTTCCTTAAATGTTTGATAGAATTCACTAGTAAATCCATCTGGCCCTGGAGATTTTTTCCTAGGGAGTTCACTGATGGCTTATTCAATTTCTTTTTCTGAAATGGGGTTATTTAAGTATTTTACTTCCTCTTCAGTTAATCTGGGCAATTTATATTTTTGTAAATATTCATTCATTTCACTAAGATTGTCAAATTTATGGGCATACAATTGGGCACAATAATTCCTAATTATTGTTTTAATTTCCTCTTCTTTGGAGGTAGATTTACTCTTTTCATTTTTTATATTTGTGATTTGGTTTTCTTCTTTCTTTTTTAATCATATTGACTAAAGTTCTATCAATTTTATTGGTTTGGGGCATATATTTCTTAACTGTTTAATATGTATAAAACTGTGCTACCATTTTATTAGGTTCCTACTTTTTTAATGTATCATTGATAAAAAAAAATTTAATGTTGTGCCTCTGACTCCATTTTTCCTGTGGTTTTTATTGTGTAATTCTGCATAGATTAATGATTTTTACAAAGAGATATTAGATGAGAAACAGTTTTGGAAGGAAAGATAATTAGTTTTGTTTTGGACATGTTAAGTGTGGGATGCCTACAGGTATCCAGCTTGATATGTCCAGTAGTCAGTTGGTAATGAGGAAATGAAGCTTGACAGAGAGGTTAGGGCGGCATATAGAGATCTGGAATAATATGAGTAGAGCAACAAAATTCCTAGACTTAGTACATGAAAGACGAACATTGTTGACTTCACAAATAGAATTATCAGCCTAGAAATGATAGTTAAATCCATGTGAGCCATTGGAGTCTCCACAGAAGACAGTATAGGGAGCAGAGCTTTGGGTACATCAGTGGAAAGAACACTGAAAGTTGGGTTCAAATCACAGATGCTTACTAGGTGTTTAACTTTAAAAAACTTATTCCATCTCTTTGAAACTGACTTTCTTCATCTGCAAAAAGGGGATAGTGATATTTGCATTAGCTACTTGACAATGTAGCTGTGTGCAGCAAATGAAATTATGTATGGAAAGTAATTTGTAAACTTTGAAGAGCTATATAAATTTAAATTTTTATTGTAACAAAGATAGCACAGTCCAGCCAAATATTTCAGGAGATGGGACTGATGAGGACTCACTTCTCTACAAAACTATGCTTAATCCCAAAAGCAGAATGTTAAAAAAAAATACCTTATGTTGAGAGTATATATATATGTATGTAAATAGAGAGCAATAATTTTGTTTATACTTGTATTGTCAATGCAATATTTACAGCACCCATGATCACAATAAAAACTGTGATTATAAATACCACATGACATTAGATAGCAAAATATACCTAACTCTCCATACATTTATTAAGACATCAGAAAACTCAATCCCCAAACCAGTAAGCTGATTCCATCATAGTACCAAAGATATTAAGAAGCTATAATAACACTAAGAGCCACAGCATCCTTCAGCCTTCCCACAAACCAATACAAGATCAATATTTACTCACAAACCTCTCTATCTCCTTGCTTCAACCTCCTCTCTCTCCCACCCTTTCTCTGGCTCTGATTCCCAACTTCCTGTGGGCTCTGCTTCCCTTCAGCAAACTTCTCCCACCACAGGCTCCATGTGACTACATTCAGCCCATTAGAGGAGAGAGTTTATCTTCACAGCAGGGAAGCTTCCTGTGGGCTCTGCTGCACCCTTCAGCAAATTCCCTTCATCACAGGTTCCATGTGATTACATTCAGCCTAAAAGGGGGCAGAGTTTATTTTCAAAGCAGGGGAGCACTTCAAACTCCCCCAGGTCTATTAAGGGGCAGGGAAGATCTTCAAATTCCCATTCCCATTACAATACTCTGTGACCTTTGACTGATCATCTTGTCTCTTAGTTTCAATTTTCTTCTCTATAAAATAGAAATAATAATGATAATAATAATAATAATAATAACTCACATTTATATGTTACTTCAAGAACTAGACATGACTTTCCAACAAGCAATCCTGTGCAAGTGTAATGAGAATGGGAATTTGAAGATCTTCCCTGCCCCCAATAGGCCAAATGTAATCACATGGAGCCTGTGATTCGAGGAGTTTGCTGAAGGGTGGAGCAGAGCCCACAGGAAGCTGGGAGTCAAAGCAGTTAGAGCTGAAGGGAGGAGAGGACACACCCAAGAAGATAGCTAGGTTTGTGAAGTGTTTATTTGCCCACTGCTGTGACAGCTAGGCTTGTGAGTGTTTGTAGGAAGCCTAAAAGGATGTTGTAGTTCCCTGTTGTGTTATGGTGTATTAACTTCTTTGTTACTATGATAGATTTGTCTTTCTGGTGTTGGGATTTGGGTTTCTCATGTCTGAATAAATGTTTTCTTTCTGTCTTCTATATGAAGAGTCTGCTATATTTTGTGATTGAGAACTATGATGGAATATCCATAGTCACCATTGGTGCTGTGAATATTGTGTTGGCACTATAGCAAGTCAGGCAGTACATTTAGAATTATGCCTATTTTACAAAAGGAATAATGGGGCAGTTAGGTGGCTCAATGAATAGAGCACCAGCCCTAGAATCAGTAGTACCTGAGTTAAAATCTTACCTCAGAAACTTGACACTTACTAGCTGTGTGACCTTGGAGAAGTCACTTAACCCCTATTGCCTCGCCTCCCCCCTCAAAAACAAACAAACAAAAAACCACAAAACTTAAGGCTGGGCAAAATGGACTGATTTTCCCAAGATTACCAAGGTGGCAGAAAAAGGATTTGACCTCCTGTTCCCTGATTCTAAGACCAGCATTTTTGGTTGTTATTATGGTGGGGTTTTTTCACCATAATTAATAATATTGGGCTTCCCTTGATAAGATTGCTGTACTCTAAGGATCAAATGAGATCATATGAAAAAAAACAACAACATGATTTATAAACCTTTTTTTAAAATTAAGCAATTGGGGTTAAGTAACTTGCTCAAGGTTACACAGCCAGCTGTTTCTGGGTGGGTGCTAAGTGTCTGAGCCCAGATTCGGTCCCAGGTCATCCCAACTCTGGGGCCAGTGCTCTTACTAGCTGTGCTACCTGGCTGCCCCGTGATTTATAAATCTTTAAGCACTAGATGGGAGACAGCCTAGCATAATGGACAGGGGCTGGTCTCAGAGTCAGGGGTAGCAGGATTCAAGTCCTATTGCTGACTCAGAGGTGGCTCAATCACCAGTTTCTTAGTCTCTCAATGTCCCACACAATTCTCTAAGGCTGTAAACTGCAGAACAGATCTACATGGGGAGGAGTCTTCTTACTGACAATTTCCTACATGGATGGAAACATAGATGAAGACTCCTTTTCCATCATATATAAGAAAAATGCTATATAAATATAAAATAGTATTCACCTATCGAAACTATGTCCATGGGCGGCCAGGTAGCACAGCGAGTAAGAGCACCGGCTCCAGTGTCGGGATGACCTGGGGATTGAATCCAGGCTCAGACACTTAGCACCCACCCAGAAACACCTGGCAGTGTAACCTTGAGCAAGTTACTTAACCCCAATTGCTTAGGGGCAGCCAGGTGCCTCAGCAAGTAAGAGCACTGGCTCCAGTGTCGGGATGACCTGGGGATCAAATCCGGGCTCAGATACTTAGCACCACACCCAGAAATAACTGGCCGTGTAACCTTGAGCAAGTTACTTAACCCTGATTGCTTTAAAAAAAAAAAACCTACATCCATGGATAGAAAAATAAATTCTGGGTCAGCACAGTGGATTCCACTTTTAATCCACTTAATACCCCAGGCTAGTAGCCTTTATTCCTTATGCTCCCACACACTCTTGCTCTCATTCAAAAACTTTCTCTACCTATGCATCTCCAAGGCTTAGAGCACATACCATCTCCCCACCCCAAGACATGTTCCCTAGTTCTTAAAACATTCTTCCAGTCTTGTTCATACCCTTCAACCCAGAAAGTGATACCTTTCTATCTGAACTCATATATCATTTAGTATCTGGACCACTCATATGGCATTTATCCTATTCAGGCTCATATACTTAGATATTTAAGTCCCTGTCTTATCTCCCCTATTAGAGTATAGTTTCTGGAAGCAAGGATTGTATTGCATTTACCTTTGTACTCCCCACAGTTCCTTGTATAGGGACTTATATACACTAGGCACTCAGTAAATTAAAGAATGAATGAATGACACAATTGCAGGGCCTCATGGATGCAATCATAAATTTGAATAATAATTCAGCAAACTATTAACCTTGTTCTATTACCTATTTCCTCAATTTCACATATAATACCTTATATCTGGTATAGTGCTTTTTGATACATACATCTCTAGACTTTTAAGTCTATTATTCCTGTGGACAGTTATTCCCCTCACCTGCACCCCCACCTCATCTATGCCTTTTGAAATCCTGACCATCCCTCAAGATCCAGTCCAAATTTTACTTCTTCCATGAAGCCTGTGACTCATAGGATCATAGGACTTAGCACTAGAAGGAAAGGTCATCCAATCTAATACCCTCAATTCACTCATAAGGAAACTAAAGTCCAAAGAAATGAAGTTACTTGTACGAGGTCAGCATCTTCCATCTCTAAGTCCCAGCTCAAATACCAATGCTTCTGTGATGACTTCCCTAATTCCTGATAAAACTACCCACACCCAGAAAATAATATCTTCCTGTTTGAACTATACTTTCAAATCTGTCTCATTTAGTGAACTAATCTCCCAAATCCCAGTCAAAATAGGTCCTTCTTTCCTTTGACTTGATGACACTTTTTGTACCTTTTTTATATTTTTCTTATTCTGTTCTGCACAATAGTTATACATGCACACACACACACAAAATGTGTATATCTATATATATGTATCCATATGGTAAAGTACATGTATATTTGTGCATATATTCCATCATTCTAGCTATATTATATCTCCACAACTTCAGGGAGCATTTGTTAATAATCTTTGTATGCCTCAGCCCTTAACCCATAATAAATATTTCATCATTGAATAACTAGTAATAACTAGTACTGTATTTGAAGGCAGAGGTTCTAGATTCAAAACCTGACTCAGACTGACTACCTGTGGATTAGTTACTTGACCTTTCTGGACTGTTTTCTCATCTGTAAAAATAAAAAATCTGGACTAGATGATCTCTATGGTCCCTACCAACTCCACATCCTACAATCCTTTAAATAAACAAATGTATTATCTTTTTAAAAAATCTTTCTTGATCCATACTGATGTAAGGGTAGAGATTCCACTCACAAAAGCCAAGACCCCTCAATTGAATTAATCTATCAATCAATAGAGTAAAGGAGGCATTAAAGAATTTTTGCTACAATTGTACCACAATGTATAAATGAGTCCTTAATCATTTTGAAAGGATTATAGTTCTTTAACCATTAGATGAAGGCAGGAGACATGACACAGGAATAATCTTGTGATTGGCTGAAAGAATCAGGCACATCTTTGGGAATATTTATAAAAAGAGCAATCAATCAGCCACTGAAGGTCACCAGGTTTAGGAATTCCAGAACTGAAGTCAGGTTCCTGAAAGGGAATTTCTCTTAGAGAAAAGAGATAATATTTCTTTATCTTCTTCCCCCCTTCCCACTGACCTTGTCACTGCAAAGCTTGGCCCAGTAGCAGACAGTGGGACCAGTTGAGTTTAGGGTAACTAGACCAGTTGGAAATAATACATCCAACCAGAGCAGAATGACACACTGAGGACACACAAATGCAAAATCTTAGTTGTCTGAGGAGAAAGGAAACTTTAAGGAACAGGACTTCTTTCTCCAGAAAAGAATGTCAGATATGGACCGAAGGAAAGATCTGGTCTTGTGAATTGGCCTTTGCCATGTACATTCTGCATGTGTGACTCATTGCCCTGGACTCTAAGTTTGAGCCCACTCTTCCTATTGTCTGACACTTATTTTTGGAAGAGTGTATCCCAGATTTTTTACTGGAGTGAGAAAATATTTGACATAATATCACATATATTTAATTTATAATATACTTCTTATCACACAACTTTAGTAAATTCCTTTTCTAAATAGGCCATTGTCTCATTTTAATGAGAAGTACACAAAGAGGGACTTGAAAACAATGGTGCTAGAAGCCTAGCTCCTTAGGGTTACCACTAGGATTCTGAAAGAGAGACAGCAGCAGTACTCTGGGGACCTTCAAACTGTGTCAATACATAGTTGGGGGAACAGTCCCAGAAAGAGTGCTCCATTTAAATAGTACTTCCTTTGCTTGGTGGGTTGCCATGGCTAAATAATTCATTACTTAGTGGACAGACAACTGGTTACCATATGTAACAAAGCTGGTGCTCACAAAGCAGACACAACCTGTTGCTTGGACTATGCTAAAAGTAGATTCTGCCAGATCCTTGTATCCTGCAGGTATTAACTTGAAGAATCCAGGGTCACCTCCACTATACAATGAGGTGTTGGATTAGGACTTTTGTGATAAACAGAATGAAATCAAACCACATTTTATAACCCCAATGTTGTTCTAGTAATAGTATATGATTGTAAGGGCAGGTAGGTGATGCAGTAAATAGAGCACTGGCCCTGGAGTCAGGAGTTCAATTCCGGCCTCAGACACTAACACTTACTAGTCATGTGACCTTGGACAAGTCACTTAACCCCAATTGCCCTGCCTTCCCCTCTACAAAAAGAAAAAAATATATATAACTGAGAATCATAGAATACCACAAACTTCAAAGAACAAAAATTACATGCTAACCAAATTACCTTGTCTTCATTTTACCTATATGTCCATATAGAATTTAAGGTCCATGAACAGGAAGAAAGGACGAAAGGAAGAAAGGAAGAAAGGGAGAAAGAGAGAAAGAGAGAGAGAGAGAGAGAGAGAAAGAAAGAAAGAAAGAAAGAAAGAAAGAAAGAAAGAAAGAAAGAAAGAAAGAAAGAGAGAGAGAGAAAGAAAGAGAGAGAGAGGAAGGGAGGGAGGGAGGAAGGATGGGAGGAAGGAAGGAAGGGAGGAAGGAAGGAAGGAAGGAAGGAAGGAAGGAAGGAAGGAAGGAAAGAAGGAAGAATGGAAGGAAGGAAGGAAGGAAGGAAGGAAGGAAGGAAGGAATGGAGGTAGGGAGGGAAGGAGGAAGGAGGAAGGGAGGGAAGGAGGAAGGAAGGATTTATTAAGTGCTTATTACATGCAGGCACCATATTAAGCACTGGAGATACAAGTACAAGCTAGACAGTCCCTCCGCTCACAAGTTCTAACTGCAAAAGTAAATACATAAAGGTAACTGGAAAAGAAGGAAAGGTCTTCACATGAGGCTAGTGAGGAAAGCTGGGGAAGAGAAGAATTCTGCAGAGTTAAATAAATAATCATTCAGCCAATCAACAAGCATTTACTAAGTTCTTACCAGGTGCCAGGCGCTGCTCTAAGTCCTGATGAAACCAAGAAAAGTATAAATATGGTCCCTGGCTACAAAGAGTTCCCTTCCTAATGGAGAAGACATGACGATGACTCTCCATATTACAAATCCAGCAGTATAAATGAAGGTAATCTTAGAGTGAAGGCCCTTTTGGGGGGGGGGGGAATGGGCATGCAGAGGAAGACCACGAAAGGCCCCTTACAGAAGGCAGGAGGGGAGCTGAGTCTTGAATGGGCTCTGAGAAGCCAGGAGGCTAATATGAGGAAGAAAAGCATTCCAGACCTAGGAGACAAGCCAGTGCAAAGACACCGAGATGGGAGAGGAAGTGTTGTGTTTGAGAAGTTATAAGTAAACCAGCGTTGTCAAGATTATAGGATGTGTGGAGGAGGGAAAATTGTAAAGAGACTGGAAAGCTAGGAAGGCTCCAAGAGTTAAAGAACCAAATGGAGGATTTTATATTTGACCTGAGAGGTTATAGAGGAAGGCGCTAGAGTTTACTCAAGTTGGAGTGGGTCAGTGGGGTGGGGGTGAGATGGGCAGTCTTGCACTTTGGGAAAATTACTTTGGCAGCTGAGTGGAAGATGGGCTGGATAGAGAGACATTTGAAGCAGAGAGACCATGAATGAAGAGAAACATACATGCTGGGGCCCATCTTGAAATAGTGGTGAGGGCAGGCAGTCACCAGTTGAGAGAGGGGCTTTGAGGGCAGGGAGAATTTCATTTTTGCCTTGGCATCTATTCCCAATGTCCAACACAAAGATTGATCCCTAGCAGGCACGTTGACAGATGAAACCATAGATTCATCAAAGTGTGGGCAGCCATAGCACTTTAAGGATTATAAGGTACTTGCTACACATGGTCCAATTCATTCCTCTAAATCACAACAATTGTGAGGAAGTTAGTATGGTGTTATCATCACTATTTAAAGAAATTGAAATTTAGCAAGGTTAAGTGAGTTAATTGCCCAGTGAGTTGGATAATACAAATATTTTAATCTCTATTTACAGAGGAAGAAATTGGAAATCTGAGATAGGAAGTAAACTTGTCCAATATTCCACATCCATGCAAGAGGCTTTGGGGGAGCGTCCTACCCCCACTAAGTGACCAAGCCGCCATCTTAAACCAGCTCTCCTTGAGGCCAAGACCAATACTTTTCGCTACATCCCTGCAGCGGCCCAAAATGGCCTCCGCTCTCAGCCAACAGCAACATCTGCTGGTGGTGATAAATAGACTGGACTATCACTGCCTTACTTCAGAATGCCAGCTGCCTTTAGGCTGACTGGTAATTGTATCAAATGCTCTCCTTTTCAGCCATTAAGAATCCGTTTGTACTCATTTTACCTCTCTCAGAGGAAGTAAATACACTTAAGAAACAGTGCCTCAGGAATTTTTAGTTTTCCACTATGGCGTCCACTCCCCTATTTATCTTGTGATTTCATTAAAGCTCACACCACATACCACAGACATATTTTTAATCTAGCAGCCTGTTTTCAGGGGAGCCAGAACTTGAAGAACACAAAATGTTCCTTGCCTGTTTTTTTCTTTTCTTTTCAAAATTAAATAATTTGATTCACCGCTCCATTCTTGGTGCATAGCACGGTTCACTTAGATTAATAACATTTTCAATTTTGCCTGTTTGGTATCTAGAGTGGCGAGCAAGAGTAATTTAGCCAGATTGAAACTCCAAATACTCAGAGATGGAAAATATTTCAGCTGACCTCCTTGCCAGGAATATGCATTTCTCTAACTGCTTAATTATGATTCAAGATTGCAAGCTGGAATTCGGAGCAACAGATGGAGTTGTACTTTCGTGTTTACAGACTTAGGGACTCGGTTCATTTCTGGTTTTTTGTTTCAAATCAGAGAGAAAAGCAAATAGCTTGGAACAAGAGAAGTGATTTTTTTAATAGGAAGAGGAAACTCCAAAAATGGTGGAAATAAGTTAGCTATTTAAGCCTATGGGACTCAGCTCCTAATGCAGGGAAATGGTGAGCTGATCCAGAAGAAGTCTAGACAGGTTCCAGAGGTCAGGAATAATAGCTTTCCTTCTATTCCTATCACAATTCTTCCTTTCAACTATCCCCTTGGGTGGGGACTCACTTCAAGCTTAGAAATCAGATAGTGCTGACCTTCCTGTGTCTCCTCCAATCTGTCCACCACATAACTGTTACAGATAATTTCCCTATCTGTGAAATGAGGATGATAAATTCTTATACTGACTGCTTTACAGGGTTTTTGTGAAGAAAGCATTTCATAAACTTAACGTAAGCTATTATTTCAAAAAATTAACTTCATTTGAAATACAGCTAAAATATCTATATATTTTTCAAAATTTTTAAGTTCATTCTCCCTTCCTTTATTCCAACTATTACCTCACATCCCAGGGAAGATTAGCAATTTACCAGGAAAAAAAATTTTTTTCCAATGTCCCACCCAGGGTATCTGGCTCATACATAGTAAATTTTTTTTTAAGAATTTGAGATTTGCAAGGCATCTCAGTGGCCATCTAGTCTAACTCACATGCAGGAGGAGTTCCTACATTAATATACCTGACAAGTGATCACCCACCCACTGCTTGAAGACCTCCAAGAAGGGGTACCCACCACCTCCTAGAGAAACCCACAATACATTTGGATAGATCTAATTGTTAGGAAATTTTTTCCTGGCCTCAAGCCTAAATGTATTAGCTTGTAACATATACCTGTTGCTCCTGGTTCTGCCTTCCCAGGACAAATAGTACAAATCCAATCCCTCAGCCTCTCAATAGTCCTTTAAATAACTGAACAGATATAGCATGCCCTCTCCCTCCCCCCACTCAGTCTTCTTTTCTTTCACAGCTCAATGTGCTCAGTTTCTCCAACCTCTCTTCATGTGACACGGACTTGAGGCCAAAGCAACTCATGAGAGCTTCTACCAAGGCACAGAGGGATTGTGAGGTGCATTTGGTGGAAAAGGAATCTCCACCAACGAAAAGATGGACCCCTGAAGTATTGGGCTATGCATTTATTTCATTCTGATCACATACAGAGCATCCACACGATAACTGGCTCAGGAATTTGCACTATATAGTATAAAGATTACAGATCAGAGAATTTAAATATTTCCTTTGCAATTCATGTGAGGGAGGACCATCTATAATTTAGGTAGCTAGGTGGCCTACTGGCTAGAGTACTAGACTTAAAACCAGGAAAACTTGAGTTCGAATCTGACCTCTGACCTTTCCTAGCTGTGTGACCCTGGGCAAGTCACTTAACCTTTCATAGCTTCAGTTTCGTCATCAATAAAATGGGGATTATAAGGGCACCTTCCTCATAGGGTTATGGTGTAGATCAAATGAGATAATATTTATAAAGAACTTTTCAAACTTGAAATGTTAAAAATGCTAGCTATCATTCTTATTCTTTATTTTAATACCTCCAAAGACCTGTAATTTTATCAGGATGGGTGCTTCATCCATTGATGGCATACCATCCACTGGTTCTTCATCCACTGTGGTAAATTCTAACTCTGTAGTATAGGTCTTCATAAGTTTCTCTCCACAAAAATAAATACCTCTCATCCTGACTTCTGATGATCTGAAAACACACATCTTCAACTCCCTATTAGGCATATCCACATAATGTCCCACCAGTATCTCAAACTCCACATGGTAATGCGGTAGCATCCTTCTCTGGACTATTTCTCTACACATGTTCACAGGCTGGGGGATGGTGGCTTCAGGTTCAAGATGTAAGCTGTGGGTCTGTGCTCCTAAAACTATAGGTCACAAGCCCCAACAAGTATGTTTGCCTTCACTTTAGTCAGTCAGGGGACTCAGCTCAAGGTAAAGTCATTCATTGGACTGGCATGGTGAGAACAGCATAAATGAAACATCTTCCTCCTAAACCTGGGGTGAACTATACAGTTACATAGAGCATCAGTGGGAAGACTGGACATAGAGGTTCCAAGTAAAGAGGTACACCTATAAGGGGCACAAGTGACCAATGCACATTGCTAATGTATCCAGGACCACAATTCCCGGCAATTTTCTCACAACGTTTTTGTGCTACTCCCTCTAGTTCTCAGTATTTCTGTTGGACCCCCCGGGCCTGCTCTTGGGTTGTGCACATGACCCCAGAGCTTGGCTATGGTCTCCCCTGTCTCTTTTTCAGGAAAAAAACAGAATCCACCCCCTAGGACTATTTTAGTGATAAAATGGAAACACCAGATTTAGGCAGTGATACAGTAACCTCTGGTGATTTGCACAAAGAACCAGAATTAATACTAAGGAAAGCAAAGACCAGAAGGAAAGCTGGGCAAGTCTCAGCTCTAAGTGACCTGCCATCTCCTAGACCCAACGCCAAGCATCAGGCTCTCTGCCTCTTCATTGTCTAGCAGATGTATCTGAACAGCCTGATTCCTTTGGTCCTATTCTCTGCTGGGCACAACACCTTCTATAGCCATGAGCTTAGGTTACAAGATACCCTTGCCAAGGGAGAAGGAGGAAGAGAAATTCCCATCACCCTTTGCTGCATCCTGCTAGATAATGCTCCTAAGAGGTAACTCAATTCTCTTCTCAAAGCTGAATCTTCAGAGATATTTGGAATGGGCCAGCATTTTGATGTATGAGTTGCAAAGGGTGTGACTGATCTTCACAGCTATTGACTAGAAGTTCCTTGTGTGGTATAAGTTGCCTTCATCTAATGATCTATAATTCCATAAATTTGATTGAGGATTATCTTTATATACTTCTTTACACTTCCTTTATAGTCTACATTAAACACATATTTATTCTTCTTTTACAATCCTTTACATTAAAAACTATTATCTTTACCTCTAAACCCATGCCTCATTCTTACCTCATGATATCTATCTGTGGTAGTACCATTCACTGAATCTCCCAAGTCTCAAATTTTGATGTAACTTTTGTCTATTCCTTCTCTTCCCCCTGGAAGTGGAAGACTTGGATGTGAATCCTGGCTCTACTGATAATCAACTTGAGTGTGACATTGGATAAGTCATTTCACCTCTAACCTTAAATTTCCTTATTATAAATTGAGCATAACATAATTCCCCCTACAGTGTTGGATAAACCTTAATACTCAAAAGAATTGTGAATTATAATTATTATTGCAAAGTCCTTCTGATTCTACTTTTGTAAAATCCCTTGCATCCCTCCCCTCCTCTCTATTCCTACCAACAACACCTTAATACAGGTCCTCATTACCACCCAACCTGGATCCCACAATAGCCCAGATTTGAACTCAGGTCTATTCCGACTCCAGGCCCATTGCTCTATCGACTGTACCAACTAGCTGCCAGGTTAGAATACAAAATCTTACAAAGGAAGGTGATAGAGAGTTCAAAGCAGTGTAGAATTATAAAAGTGAGAAACACTGAAAAGAAAAACAAGTTTACAGAAAGCTTAGAAAGAGCAATATTATCCCAAGAATACTTAAGAGTTACACTGGAACGACAATACTAAGATAGACAAAAAGCCTCTAGATGTTTATAATAAATTATTTTTTCTAATGATGAAATGACAATAATAAATTTAGGCAGCGATGCAGTAACCTCCAGTGATTTGCATAAAGTACTAGAATTAATACTAAAGAGAACAAAGACCAGAAGGAAAGCAGGGCAAGGCCACACAGAGAAGGCCTATGCTGGAGGCTTTGGAGGCATTGAAGGACCATTTCTCAAGATACTAAACATATGGAAAAAAGGTTTACCTTCAACAGGATGTCTCTAATGAACATGTCAAACTCATACAAAATTTCTCTTACCCAAGTAATAGCAAAGATAACTTTGCTCGGGCTTTGGGGTTTCACTGTGATTGTCTCCTTTCGCTCATGGTGCTTAGAGATCCCACGATGGGAAGGAGGAGGAGGTGTCTCCCAGAGCTTCCAGTCCTCCAAGCCCCATTTCCAAGGGAAAGTTTACCCATTTCTGCCAAGATGTCCAACTTCTCCGGGAACTGGAAGATCATCTGTTCAGAAAACTTTGAGGAATTGCTTAAGGCTTTGGGGGTGAATGTGATGCTAAGAAAGATTGCTGTGGCAGCCGCCTCAAAGCCAGCAGTGGAGATTAAACAGGATGGAGAGAGATTCTACATCAAAATTTTTACCACTGTGAGGACCACTGAGATTAACTTCAAAATCGGGGAAGAGTTTGAGGAGCAAACAGTGGACGGAAGGCCCTGTAAGAGCCTGGTGAAGTGGGAAAACCAGAACAAGATGGTCTGTGAACAGACTCCTGAAAGGGGAGGGACCCAAGACCTCCTGGTCCCAGGAGCTGACCAACGATGGAGAACTGATCCTGACCATGACAGCAGACAACGGGGTGTGTACCAGGGTCTACGTCAGGGAATGAGTGCTGAAGGGATATCTTGAGAGGGTCCCCTCCATCTTCTGCATCACTCCATGGCCTCCCAGTAACCGCTCAAATTCAGTCTTTTGTTCACCTTGTTATGCTTTCCTTGCAACTCTACCCAGCTAGTTCTCTGCCCTGCTCCCCTGCCCCACCCTTCCTCTTGTTATATCTGGAAGCCAGCGTCCCTGGGCACTTCCTAAAGCCCACCTCTGCTTCCTCTACTTCTCCCTATTTTACCTGACCAATCCTAAATGAATCCCTGACCACCCTGGCTAGCAATTTTTGCTTCCCTCCCTGTCTCTGATCAAGAGACTCCATCCAGGAGAGGGCCTCTCCATTTCTGAAAGATCCTGAGAGAGAGTGCAAAAGCAAGAGAGTGCTCCCCATCAACACCTGACAGAAGCCCTTGGTCTCTGCTTTATCCCTATGGCCTCCCCCTCTATCCCACAGCATTCTCTTCCTTCCCCATATCTCTGTAGCTGATTCAATTTGGAATATTTATTTGTTAATGTTATTAAACCATTTGAAAACTAAAAAAAAAAAAAAACGATAACTTTGCTCATTCTGATGATTAATATGGCAAGAGGATAGAATAGAGAATTCTTTGGTGTGCTTACTAAAGCCATATAGAAGTCAGGCAGGATCCAAGTAGAAGAGGGGTTTATCAGGATTTTGAGATCCTCTAGATGCTGTCTGTGAAAGGCATTGTGCTGATCTTATCAAGCCCCAGAACATGGTATAGACTCCCAAGTAAAAACTCTAATCACTCAAAAGAGTACAATCTAACAATCTACATAGGAAAAACCAAATGGATGAAAAAATGAACAAACCATAAGATGCATCTACCATTTCATACATCTTGTACAGACGCTGAAGAAGGACAACAAAGTGGGCAGAGAATAAAATAGGAGAAAGAGAGCAGGCTAGGTTGTATCTAGAAAATTGTTCACAATTTTTAATAAATTCAAGTTTCTCTCTGAAAGAAAGGTTCATCTTTATAATTCCAGTATTTCTGTGGTATTACATGGTTTTGAATCATAGAGTACCATAGTCTCAGAAGAATTAAAATTAGAGGTTGATCAAAAGACAATGAAGAAATTCATGTTTGGAATGAATATCCTGTAGCAAGGAATTATATGTCTAGAAGAACAAATGGTCTGGTCATATATTGAAAGGGAGAAGTAGTCCATGTCCTCTATTAGTATCTCAAGATACCTAGAAAAATGACCCCAGCAAGTTAGATTAGGCCTTCAAGGTTCTGAATTTGTCCCTCTTCTCTTCTTCCTCTATATTACTTCATTTGGTGATTGCATCAACTACCATAGAGTTAATTGCCATCTCTATGCTGATGATTCTTACATCTACCTATCCTACCCCAACCTCTCTGCTGACCTCCAGTCTCCCATTTCCAACTGCCTTTAGACATTGCAAACTGGATATCCAGTATCCATCTTAAACTCAATAGATCCAACACAGAACTCATTATCTTTCTCCTTAAACCCGCCCTGCCTCCTACATTCCCTATTACTGTAGAGAATGCCATCCTCCCAGGCCTTCAGGCTCACAACCTAGGAGTTATCCTGAGTTCCTCACTGTCTCTCACTCACCAGCACCAAGCTGTTGTCAAGGGCTGTTGATTTCATCATTGTAACTAACATCTCTCAAATACACTACCTTCTCTCCTCTGACACCACCACCCCTCTAGTGTAGGCCCTTATCACCTCCCACCTGTATTACTTCAATAATCTATTGGTGATATGCTGGTCTCAAGTCTCTCTCCACTCCAATCCATCTTCCATTCAGTCATTAATATCATTTTCCTAAAGCACAGGTACAATCCTGTCACTCCCCTACTCAACAAATTCCACTGGCTTCCTATGACCTTCAGAAGCTAATACAAAATGTTCTACTTGGCATTCAAAGCCTTTATAATGCATCCGCCTCCTACATTTCCATTCTTCTTCTTCTTTTTTTTGCTTTTTGGAGGGCAGTTGGGGTTAAGTGACTTGCCCAAGGTCACACGGCTAGTTTGTGTAGTTTGTGTGTGTGTGTGTGTGTGTGTGTGTGTGTTAATTATCTGAGGCCGGATCCAAACCCAGATCCTCCTGACTCCAGGGCCGGTACTCTATTCACTGTGCCACCTAGCCAACCCCATTTCTATTCTTCTTACAGCTCATCCTCAGAGAAGTACCCTTTGATCCAGTGACACTAACCTACTGATTGTTCCACAAACAAGATACTACATCTCTAGGCTTCTAACACTTTCTCTGTCTGTCCCCCATGTCTGAAACACTGTCCTCTCTCCAACTACTGATCTCCCTGGTTTCCTTTAATTTCCAACTAAAATCTCATCTTCCATATGAAGACTTCCCTCTGTTAATTATTTCCTATTTACCCTATATATAATTTGCCATATATATTTTTTTTGATTGCATGAGGATCCTCCATTAGAGCATAAGTTCCTTGAGAGCAGAAACTGTCTTTTGCTTCTTTTTTATCCCCCCAATTAGCACAGTGCCTAGCACACAGTAGGCACTTAATAAATATTGATTGATTGATATATTAGTTGATTGACTTATGAAATAACACATAGAAGAGAATGAGATGTCATAGATGCACCATTATAGAGAGCATCCACCTTAGAGCACGGATCCATAAAAGTATCAAAGCAACAAGTAGTGAATTTCAAAATCAAAACCCTTGATAAGAAACCCCTCAAGATTTAACTTGATTGGCTCTCAAAAATCACAGGAGTCTCACCAGAACCATCCTCAAATACTTCACTACTTGGTAGGACCTAGCATAGCTTTTGTTTCCTTTGGAAAATATTTGAAAAATCAGGGTCACCTCTACACCACAATATGGCATTAAAGATTTTTAAAAAGATATCATTTACTTTATAAACCATCATCAAGCATATATCAAATTCCATAATAATGTGCGAATGTTTCACCCTTCCTCTGCCAAAATGATAGCACTCACAATGTCCCTTGTCCCAGACCCTGTGACAGAAGATGGGCTTTGTGTAATTTTTCTAGCAGTGGAGATGTCTGAAACCTCAACATTGTTCTTCTAGGTTTCTCTTTTGGCCAATAACATGCATTTATACAATGAGGGGCTCAGGCTAGAAATTTAATCTACGACCAGGAAATAAATGTACATTAACTAGAGAACTCTAAACAAAAAACCATGACCTTGTTCTCATTCATGTAATATTATAACATACTGAATTAACCTGACACAGACAAAGAAACCCTCATATATATTTCCTTGCCTATGCTGATACAAATCAATCAGTGCACACCAACCTAATTTAACAAACATTTTGGTAATAATAATAACAATTACTATTGTTATTGTTATACGTCTAGAAGCAGTAGTGGGCAGAGTGTTAGATTAGGAATTAAGAGAATTGGGTTCAAATTGGAACTCTGTGACTTACTATGTGGTTAAATAAGTCAATTTCTCAGAGCAAATGAGTAAAATGCAAATAATAATATGTGTATACCTACTTCACAAGATTCTTACAAGGATCAAAAGAAATCATTGGTGTAAAGTTCTTTGTAAAGAGTTTTACTGTCACTTAATGCCAATGACACCAATCACAAAATTTAATTCCACAAACATTTACTAAATGCCTACTACATGCAAGCCATTATTAAACACTGGTGCTACAGAGGTAGATTTGGCCCCTTTTCTTGGAGCTTCCAATCTAATTACTGTAGGAGGGAAGGATGTACATAAATAACTGTGGTATGGAGGTCAGTGAGAAAAGTGCAAAGAAAAGGTCCAAGCAAAGCGGTGTGAGGAATTTCAGAAAGGACAGATAACTCTTATCTAGGAGAGGAGAGAGGAAGTTGTGTGCCAGGAAGGGTATTATAGAGATGACACCCAAGAAGGGTCTTGATGGAAAGTAGGGAGTTCAACAGAGGGAAAAGGAAGATTGAGTGGGTGATGACTTGAGCAAAAAGATGAAGGCAGGAGAAGAATGGAGAGTGTTGGCTTCTTCATCTGTAGATGGGATTAACAAAAGCACCTACCTCCCGAGGCTGGTGGGAGGGTGACATTAGGTAGTATTTGTAAAACTCAGTTTAAAAAAAGAGAGAGGGGAAATGGGGGTGGGGTGAGGGTGGCTAGTATTCGAGTTGGGTTGGAATAAACAATATAGGAAGAGCCACACTATGACATAAAAGTGTAAATATATCTAGATTGTGGATGTCCTTGAATGCCACAGTGAAGATTTCTATTTTATTTTGGAAGCCATAGAGACCCACTGAGGATTTTTGAATGAACAACTGACAATCATATTGATATATGATGAAGTTTACTTGGGGAGCATCAGAAAGGGGAAAGACTAGAGGCAGGAAGGCCATTTGGAAGGCTGACATCTGCCTTTATTTTATATACTGTACTAGGTATTTGGGCACGGTCTAGTTATCTAAATATAAATCTTCTCAGCTCATTGCTCTGTGGATGTGTAACAGGCACTGATGAAGGGGTCATCCTTTCTTGATTTGTAGATTGGGTTCAAGGTCAATTGAACCTAACTGTATTAAAGCAAGATTTTATCTAGCTCCATGAAACACTATCCATTCTTTAATAAGGGGTGGAAAAAATTGTGTCAAAATACTATATTTGCCTAAACACAGGCTGTACTTTTCCCCTTAAATCTGGCTCATATAAAATACAAGTGTGGGAAACCTAAAGTCAACATTATTTTTCAATGTATAAATACACATTTTTTTTCCCTTTCACTGGGATCATTTAGGATTATGGACTTTTCAGGGGCCATCTATTCCAACAATGCACATGTATTGAAAAATAGTATTTTGCTATGATGTTTATGTCTATGTCTTTGGATAGTTTTGTTCCCTAATTATGAAAAAAGCAACTCTTTGCAGAGTCCTACTGAAGACATGACAAGAGTGAATTTAACTTCTATAAAGAGATTTCAAGCATTAGAGCTAGAAGAGACTATAAAAGCCATCTAGGCCAACCATCTATTTTTGTAAGAAAGAAACAGAGCCAAAGTGGCTCAAACATCATCAGCTAGCAAATTAAGAAGAAAATAAAACACTTATTAAGCCCCAGGTACTATACTGGGCTTTGAAATGAAATAAGAGGAAGACAATCATTGCTTATCAGAGAGCCTTGATTCTCCAATATACAAATTGGACAGTGATGACCAAACAAAGGAAGGTTTGACACAGGCAGTCACAGGACTTGTGGGTAAAACCATTGAACGGTAGTTTTCCTTGCAAGATGCCATATATTGGTGTCTTGGGAGATTGTTGGATATAAAGCATGATGGTGGGACAGCTAGACACAGGAGGTTAGGTGAATCTTTACACACTCACCCACCAATCACCATAGTAGTAGGTGACATTTACATAATGGTATTTCATGTTTTAGAATGTCTTTATATATGTTAACTCACTTGATCCTCAAAACAACATTGTAAGGTAAGTAATTCTCATTTTTCGTCTGAGGATATTAAGACTGAAAGAGGTAATGTGATTTGAAAGGGACGTCTGAGGTCATCTTTCCCAATCAAGGCCTGAAACATGGCTCCCCACTGAGCTCAAATCCTGGTTTCTATTGCTTCCTGCCTATGTGACCTTGGACAAGTCACTGAAAGTCTCTGGAATCCAGTATTCTCAATTGTAAGAAAGAAAATTCAATTTAAAAGGTCCATTTCAACTCCAAGTCTATGATCTTATGCTTCCCCAGGTTGCATTTGTTACCTTTTTCAGGGAAGTGGCTCTCTAAGGGGCCCATGGAACAGGGATGGCTTTTGGTCTAGCACACAGTGAATACTTATCAAATTGTGGTTGTGTGGTTTGCCCTTCGTTCCCAAAAAGGACCATAAGATCAGGAAGACAATGACCTGACTTGCAAATGAATTGGATTCCAGTGAGGGAGGGCTGTGCAAAGTCACCAGCCTCACTTGATCCTCCATCAAGGTGATGGAGCCATCTGGGTTCAGTGGCCAGATATAGATGAGGAGGACTGATTGACAGTAAATTTAGGGTATGTCTACAGCTCCAAGTCACCACTAATATTCAAAATTCTTTTTTGTCCTTGAGGAGTTAGAACCTTATCTTGTTTTCTGATCTGTTTAAATGATCCACAGGGGCAGAACTTGTTGTTCATCTGAATGTGCCTGCCTCTAGGAATTACCAGGAATTGGTAAATCCATCCACTTTCTACATGCTTCATCACTGCCTTCCATAATCAGCATTGCCAACCCTTCTGGATTTTCCCTATGATCTTAAAACTTAGTTTATTATCTGCTTTAACTTTAAAATGTATTTTTTCCCAAATAGAGATAAATAAGGCAAAATTTCCTAATGCTTAGAGTTAACCAAAAATAAAATAGAGTGGCTCGGATTTCCTCTTGCTGGAGGTCTTCAAGCAAAGGCTGGCTGACCATTAGTTCACTATGTCTCAAAGAGGATTTTTTGCCAAGTCATGGATTAGAAGAGATAACTTTTGAGGTCCCTTCCTATTGTTAGACTTTGTGGAGCTTTGAAATGGTTCATTTCTGTCACACTTCATTTTCACCATGTTTCTAGTTCTACCTGAACTTGGAAGTGTAGTTATACTTGAAAACCTGACTTTTTCTCATTTTAACTAGAAGGGAAAAAATAAACTTTTTTTAATCTGAAAAGTGGAAAAGTGTCACAATGAATTTTACTTTATGAATATCAAAGAGCCTTTTCTCTGTAATATGACTGAGTTGGAGCTAGAGACTTTAAAGGACCATTTTCCCAACCACAGGCATAAATGGGATTAGCTAGGTATCGGGTTTAATTCCACCTGACCCTTGGCAAAGGACTAAATGTTCTCCCTTTTCACTTTGTGGTTTAAAGAGTTACCCTTCCTACCAATATTTTATTTTAAACAAGTATACCTGGAGAAATAGTTTGATCCAATAAAATAACCTGCTAACTAGAATTTCAATGGAAAAGACATTTTTTATTCACATTGGGACTGAAAGGTTAGTGTCCAACTCCCTTAAAAACATCCCAGCTAGTGGGGTGGCCAGTGGCGCCGCCGGCCCCATAGTCGGGAGACCTGGGATCGAATCGGGGGCTCAGATACTTAGCACCACACCCAGAAATAACTGGCCATGTAACCTTGAGCAAGTTACTTAACCCCAATTGCTTTAAAAAAAAAATCCCAGCTATGTATAAGGCTACTGGTTCCTACTTTCGTTGAGCTTACTTAACCATTCGGGGATGTTGGTTTTATCACCAACTAGCAATATGACTCTAGGTAAATTTCTTCACTGCCCTAAGCTTCTGTTTTCTCATCTATAAAGTGAGGGGTTTAGATTAGATGATCTCTAAGATTCCTTCTGCTCTAATTCTATCTTAAAAGAATAAATGAAGTGTCAATAATAAATGAAGACATTAAAAATCATCTAGTCCAAGATGACTAAGATCTCATAGATTTTGTTATTGTTGCTGCTGTTCTTCAGTCATTAAAATCCTGGCTGACTCTCTGTGACCCCATTTGGGGTTTTCTCAGCAAAGATCCTGGAGTAGTTTGCCATTTCCTTCTCCAGCTCATTTGACAGATGAAGAAACTGAGGCAGACCGAATTAAGTGATTTGCTCAGGTTCACACACATATCTGGGGTCCGATTTGTACTTATGACTTTCTGACTCTAAGTCTAGAGCCCTATCCACTGAGCCTCCTAGCTGCCCTTATCTTGAATCACTCCCTCTCCTCACTAGAGCACTGAAATAATTGGCTGTTGCAATCTCTAAATCTTAGGGGCCTGAATGATGCTGGAGGGCAAGGTGACAGTTTGTTTATGGTCCTTGATTTCTCTCTTGATTTGGGCAAGGCAAATGCCCTGAGTTTAACCTTGAGAGACTGTCTTGGGGGGGGGGGGAGGAGAAGGAGAATGGGAAGGAGAGAAGGGAAGAAGAATGAGGAGAATAAGGAAAAGAGAAGCCAAGGAGCCATCCATAATCACTGAAAAGGGATCAAGGGAGAAGCGAAAAAGATCGTAACTAAATTTATATAGGTTTTAAGATATAGAAAAATATACAAATCAGGTCACAACAACTTGTGGGAGAAGCCAGATAGTTACATGGGGTTGGTGGGGGAGGAAAGGAAGAAGGAGGGAAAGGAAAAGGTCACCTTTCACAACTATTTTTAGTATGGGAGAAATGGGCCTTGCATTTTCTACAACTGAAGGATGGAGGCAACTGAAAAATTGGGCTAAGGGGAGAGACTAGGCCACCGAATTGAGGAGAAGGAGGGGCAAGAGGAGAAAAAGGGAAGGGAAATGAAGAAAGTTTACTTGACAAAACAAAGGGCAGCTTAGGAGTAGGGAAGGGAGGAGTCAGAGGGTGTTGGCACCTTGGAAAATAGCCCCTAATTACTTCACAAGTTTCCTGAAGTGGACCAGTTTCTGAACAAGTTTTCAAAGAACAAGGCGGAGTTGGAATTAGAAGTCTGAGAGGGAATTTTGAAGGCTCTGGAACATTTCAAAGCATCAAGTATTCCTTCTTCAAGTGAGGAGTGTCTCACACCACACACACACACACACACACACACACACACACACACACACATTTTTGGAAGCATCATCTTGGCCACCTCCCACTCCAAAGTCAAGGACAGATGTGACCAGAGTGGAATTGCCTCAGACTGCCAACCACAAGCATCCCTGACAGCTAGTAGGCCTTCTTGAGTCACTCACACTAACTTCAGAAGGAAATTGGAGCAATGCACAGCTTCTCTCAGCCAGTTAAACATCCATGAGGCTCCTGTCACCCCTAATCTCCTTTTTGCTCTCTCTTCAGTCCAAAGATTAAGATTTTAAAGTCTGTGTCCAAATGTCTGTAGGCCCTAAATTATTCCTTGAGGAGTAGAGTAAATATGGCCTCTCCCTTTTCCAGGGCCAGACTGATCATCTTCAGGGTCAGAATAATTATCCAAGTTGTAAAGCAATAAGGGTGGTTCCAAACTTTTATCTCATCCCTGTGGGAGGCTAGAGAATAACTGTGACTAACAGATCCTTCAGAGGATTCCAAAGATCAGCCTCAGGGCTTGCTCTGAGACTGACTCGAGGATAGTTCAGTCCAAGGATCAGTCAGACTGTTTTTACACTGGAGGCCGGAGCCAGGTAGAGCTCACCCGCCTCCCAGCTCCCCCAATTAACAACTTGAGACAAATTGAAAACAGCTGTGAATAATTAGACAATTTAAGTGGTAGTAAGGAGAAATAATTTATGCATCCATCATAATAAATCTTGGGCTGTCTCAACAGTTCATAAGGTAGATGTGAACTTTTTATTTTTTTTCAGGGGTAGGTCAGTGCATTACTCATAAAAGAAACAGTGTCCCTTTTGTTTGGTTTCAGTCTGTTTAATAACAAAAGAGACTCTCGGTCTCAAGTGGAAGTGTGATGACAAAGCAAATAGAGGGTATTTTACTCCATTTTCAAACTTTGTGGTTTGTGGCTGATGTTTGATGCCTCTTGTAGACGTTTCTCCAAAGTATCTTGATTTTTTACTTTAATCCCGATAGAACCATAGAATATTCCAGCTGGAAGGAACTTTAGAACGTAAAATATTGGAGCTGCAAGGGATCTGAGGATGTTAAAATATGGAATGTTAGAACTGGAAGGAACCTCAGACATTATCTAACAACCCCCCTTATTTTACAGATGAGGAAACTGAGGCCCAGAGAGGACAAATGACTTCTCCCAAATCCCATAGCTGAGCAGTTATACTGTTCTTCTCTGGGCTCTAACCAGAGCTCTCTCATCTCATTCTCAAAGCTTGTGCTCTTCTAACCACTTGCTACTTCCTGAAAAGTTTATTTTTCTTCTGAGCTTAGATCAGTTGGATCTGCCAGTGAAAAGTGATGCCTTCTTCTTTCTCAGTCTCTCCCAGAACACTTTGCCAGGAGACATCCTTTGCCCTTGTCATATTCTACCTGAAATCCACCTTATTTGCATATGTGCAAATTAAAACATAACCTCCATTATAGAGCAGTGATTGCTTCATTTTTCTTTTTTTCCTTTTTGGAGGGAGAGAGGCAGGGAAGTTGGGGTTAAGTGACTTGCCAAGGTCACACGGCTAATAAGTGTTAAGTATATGAAGCCAGATTTGAACTCAGGTCCTCCTGACTCCAGGGCTGGTGCTCTATTCACTGCACCACCTAGGCACCCCAAATGCTTCATTTTTTAGACTTTATAAGTTCCCTCTCTGTCTAGCACAGGGCTTTGAACATATCAATCAGTCAGCTGGTCAACAAGAATTGATTAAGCCTTAACTAAATGCCAAGCACTGTTATAAATCCTGGACATACAAAGAAAAACAAAAATATTTCTTGCCCTCAGGTAGCATACATTCTAACGGGAAAGAAAACATATGCATAAATCACAACAAGAAAGAGAAATATAAGAGTAAATGGCAAGTAATCATAGAGGGAAAGGTATTAGTAGTTGGGGTAACTGAGAAAGAAAAGTTTCCTGCAAGAAGCAGTGCATACAGGAATTCTGGGAGATGGAAGGTAAGAGGGAAAGCATTGTAGGCATGGGGAACAGCCAGTGCAAAAGCACAGTGTGAGGAGGTGGAGGACTGTAACATGTGATGAACTGCAGATAGTCCAGTCTGTCTGGACCAAAGGGTATGGGAAAGGGAGTAATGTATTAAAAGAATGGAAAGACAGGAAGGGGCCAGTGAAGTTTAAGAGTCAAAAAAAATAGGAGTGGCTAGGTGGCGCAGTGAGTAGAGTGCTGGCCCTGGAGTCAGAAGAACCTGAGTTCAAATCTGACTTCAGACACTTAACACACACACACAAAGCCTAGCCATGTGACCTTGGGCAAGTCACTTAACCCCAATTGCCTTACCTTCCCCCCCCCCAAAAAAAGAAAATAGAAAAAAAAGTCAAAAAAATCATTATATAATTGTATTTCATCTTTCGTTATTCAAGTCAGATGAAGGTGAGATTAATAGGACACCTATTTCCCCCATCCCTTCCTCTATGATTTTTCATTTTGTGTACTTCTATTATGCATTAGTGATTTCCCTCACCTGCTCCCTCCTTTTCCATCCAGTATAGTTGCCTGTCTCTCTGACTTTTGTTTTTCTTAAGACATTAAAAAAGAACAAACCACCACCCTCTAACCTTCTGTTATTTTAACCGTTGTCTGTTACCCTTAAAGATATTAGGGTTATTGAAACAGAATTCACTATCTGGCAAAAATTTCTGTGAAAACTGGAAAGCAGTTTGGCAGAAACTAGGTATAGAACAACATCTGACACTGTATACCAAGATAAGGTCAAAATGAGTACATGTTTTCAACATAAAGGATGATATTGTAAGCAATTTAGAGGAGCATGGAATATTTTATCTGTCAGATCTATGGATAAAGGAAGAATTTATGACCAAACAAGAGATAGCATTACAGAATATAAAATGGATAATTTTATTGCATTAAATTAGAAATGTTTTATACAAATAAAACAAACACAGTCAAAATTAGAAGGAAAGCAAAAAACTGGGGGAATAGAAAATTTATAGCAAGTTTCTTTAATAAATGCCTTGTTTCTCAACTATATAGAGAACTGAGTCATTATAAGAATACAAGTCATTCCCCAATTACTAAATGATCAAAAGATATGATCAGGCAGTTTTTTTTTGTCTATAATCATATGATAAAATGTTCTGAATCACTATTGATTAGAGAAATGCACATTAAACCACCCCATACCTATCAGATTGTCTAATGTGACCAAAAAGGAAAATGACAAATGTTGAAGGGGATGTGGAAAAAATGGGACACTATTGCATTGTTGGTAGACTTGGGAAATGGCCAACCATTCTAGAAAATAATTTGGAACAATGCCCAAAGGGCAATAAAACGGTTCCTACTCCTTGACCCAGTAATACTACTACTAAGTCTGTATCTCAAAGAGAAAAAAGGAAGAGTAAAAAAATCTACATTTACAAAAATATTTGTAGCAGTTGTTTTTGTGGTGGCAAAGAATTGGAAATCAAGGGGATGCCCATCAATTGGGGGATAGCTGAACAAGTTGTGGTATATGATTGTGATGGAATACTATTGTCCTATAAAAAAAATGATAAGCAGGATGCTTTAAAAAAAACCTGGGAAGACTTATATGAACTGATGCAAATTGAAGCGAGCAGAACCAGAAGAACATTGCATATAACAACAGCAATACTGGACAATGATAAACTGTGAATGACTTAGTCCTTCTCAGCAATACAAGGATGTAATACAATTCTGTTGAAAAATGTTATCCACCTCCAGGGAATGAACTGAGGAAATCTTAATGAAGATTGAAGCATACTTTTAAACTTTCTTTATTTTTATTTTTTATGTGTTTTCTTTTGTAACATGGTTAATACGGAAATATGTTTTACGTGACTGTACATGTATAATCTATATCAAATTACTTGCTTTTTCTTTTTTTTTCAGCTTTTTTGTTTGTTTGTTTTGCTTTTTTGTTGGAGGGCAATTGGGGTTAAGTGATTTGCCCAAGGTCACATGGCTAGTTTTTGTGTTGTGTCAGAGGCCAAATTTGAACTCAGGTCCTCCTGACTCCAGGGCCATTGCTCTATTCACTGTGCCATCTAGTCACCCCAATTACTTGCTTTTTCAAGGAGGGGAGGGGGAAATGGAAAATTTGGAACTCACATCTTTTTTTAAATGTTAAAAATTATTTTTGCATATAATTGTAAAAAATAAAATATAAAAAATTAAGACATCAGGGTTCTGAAAAGACATTTGTTTCTTATCGCCCAATTAATATTTAAGCAATGAATCTTCACATTTTCTGTTTTAAACAAATTACATAATATTTTTAGCATCTCTTAGCCAAAAATTGGAAACTAAAGGGTGTCCCCCTATTGGGGAATAGCTAAACAAATCGTGGCATATGAAGTAATGGAATATTACTATGCCTTAAGAAATGATGAAACAGACTGGCCTGACCCTTATGGATTGATGCAGAACAAAGTGAACTGAGCTTGGAGAACAATTTATATGACAACACATTATAAAGAGAAATAAACTTTCACAGACTTTGAACTCTGATCAACAAAATGATTAACCATGAGTCCAAAAGAATGAAGATGAAATATGCCACTACTTTCCTGACAGATAAACCAAAATACAGAGGCATCCATTTTTGGACATGACTAATATGATAATTTTTTTTGCTAGACTACGCAGCTATGTAGTGAAGGCTATATTTTTCAGGTTTAGTTTTTTTAATCTCTTTTATGGGAGATGAGAGTATAGTGGGAAGAATAGATTAGGTTTTTTTTTTTTTTTAAAGCAATCGGGGTTAAGTAACTTGCTCAAGGTTACACGGCCAGTTATTTCTGGGTGTGGTGCTGAGTATCTGAGCCCGGATTTGATCCAGGTCATCCCGACACTGGAGCCTGTACTCTTACTTGCTGAGCCACCTGGCCGCCCCAAGGATAGATTAATTTTAAAAAATCTTATTAATTGAAAAAATAAAAATAATAAATGATTTTTTTCACTGAAACTCAGAGATGGAAAATTACTTTCCTAAATTCGTACATATATTCTTAATTCAAGAGTCTTAACTAGAGTAAAAGTTTTCTTATTCCCAATATGATTCTCTTTCTACTAAATCATAAGGTATGGAATTCAATAGCATCTGAGCCTGATTCACACTGTCCATGTAATATTTAAGTATTTCACAGTGGTACTTGTGAACTTATTCAAATCTGGGTCTTCAGTCTTTAAAAAGATCTGAGAGTTGCAGAAGGTGCAAGAAAGAGATAAGTAAGAAGAAACATGACAACTCAAAGACTAAATCAGGAAAGGGCAGCAAACAGGTGATCTCTCCTTATGTGCATATTAATATCTTTTCAACATCAAACATATTTGGTGAACATCTACTATAGCTGGTGAAGAGGATACAAGAAAAGTTTAAGAAATGGTTCTTACTCTCCCAGGACTTGCAATGTAGTGTGTGTGTGTGTGTGTGTGTGTGTGTGTGTGTGTGTGTGACACAGAGACAGACAGAGAGAGGGGGGAGGGAAGGGGGAGGGAGAGAGA
>NW_027186455.1:2001707-2010157 GCF_028583685.1 Petaurus breviceps papuanus | reverse complement strand
AGAGAGAGAGAGAGAGAGAGAGAGAGAGAGAGAGAGAGAGCATCATATGTGGTAGATGACAAGTTAACAGGAGGGAAAACTCATGAGTTGGAGTTGCAGTAATATCCTGGAAAAGCAAATAAAGACCTGGACAGGACAAAACAAATCCTAACAAGAATTTGATACTCAAAATAAGTAGAAAAATAATAAGAAGGCACCTAGTTTCACTTGACAAATTCAGATCACCAGCCACAGAGGAACTCCTTAGAGGATGTGAAAAATTTGGTGGATATTATTTGGCTAAGCCACCTTAAGTTATTTTTGAAAGACTGCTGAAAGGAAGAAGTTCCATAGTACTGGTGAAGGGCAAACATTCTCCTGAAAAATTTTAGATGGAATTTTTACAGCAAAGATATTGATGTGACTAGTTCTGCCTAAGCCCAGCTCCCCAAGAACCACTTCAGGAATGATTAAAAAAAACAACACCAAATCAAAATGGACAAACTTGAATGGATTCTAGGATGGTAATCCTCATGAAACAAAGAGGGGGTGTTTTAGAAATACTGCTGTCTGTATATTTAGTTATGTTCAGTTAAATTGCATAAGGATTTTAGAGTCAAGAAAACTTATGTGTAACCTAATTGGAATGGTTCCCCCAGACAGCTACTTTACTATCATATTCCTTCTTACTCTCCTGAGTTCTAAGCTAACCCAGGGGATATATTTGTATATTTCCTTATTAATTACTACAATTTCTTCTACTTTCTTTCATTAATAAATCAATCAGCCCTGAACCCTGTCCCCAATTTATTAAATATTATTGACTTAATAAACTGGAGAGGCCTCTTTTCTCATAATCAGTTGTTCCTCTGAATTTAAATATAAATAATTTAAATATTTATTAAAATTATTAAATACATTAAATATTTAAAAATTTAAATATAAATATATAAATTGTGGGTTTAAATATAAACCCACAATCTCCAAGGTAGTTTTGTGGTGCAGTGAACAGAGTGCTGGACCTGGAGTCAGGAAGATTCATGTTCCTGAGTTTCAGTCTGGTCTCAGATACTTACTAGCTGCATGACCCTGGACAAGTCACTTAAACCTATTTGCCTCAGTTTCCTCATCTGTAAAATGAGCTGGAGAAGGAAAGGGCAAATCTGGTACCTTTGTCAAGAAAACTCCAAATGGGGTCATAAAGAGTTGGACATCACTGAAAAGACTAAATAATCTCCCTGGCTTAAATAAACATCAGTTTGTGGCTATGTGATTTGTTAATTGTATATAACATTAAGAAAACAGGGGCTGCCAGGTAGCACAGTGAGTAAGAGCACCAGCTCCAGTGTCAGGATGACCTAGAGATTGAATCCCAGGCTCAGATACTCAGCACCACACCCAGAAATAACTGGCCATGTAATCTTGAGCAAGCTACTTAACCCCAATTGCTTAGGGGCAGCCAGGTGGCTCAGCGAGAAAGAGCACCAGCTCCAGTGTCAGGATGACCTGGAGATCGAATCCCAGGCTCAGATACTCAGCACCACACCCAGAAATAACTGGCCATGTAACCTTGAGCAAGTTACTTAACCCCAATTGCTTTAAAAAAAAGAAAGAAAGAAAACAGAGATATAAACAATAATGTTGTAACTGTGAGAAAAGATCATAGCCAGAATCATGTTTAGTTATCAATACTGCTAAACTCATTCTGTCATTGTTTTTTTTTTTTAACCTTTGTTACAAACATAGATAGGAATGGGCTGACCCAGATTCTATGAATGTGTAGATGTACAAGGCATGACTCACTGTATAGAGGCAATGAAGAGCCATATTCAGTAACAAAAGTGAATAAAAACAAAAGGTGCTGATACAAAAATATTTTTAAGATAAGCAAAAGAAACAAGCTGCAGGTAACTGGTACTATTTTATTTTTCAAAAATAATAATAATTATTATTATAACAAAAATTGATGGAGAGAAAAAACACTTAATACCTTAAATATTCATGGATTTTCCTCACCTCTAAGATGGAAGAATGGCAGGCTGAATTAGAAACCACAAAATAACAATTTGATGCAGGCAACACACTTGACACATAAAGACAGATACAAAGTTGGGATGGAATAGACCTTTTCGTGCTTTAGCTGAGTTTCACAAAAGACAGGCATGATTATCTTGATTTCAGAAAAGGCAATAGTAAATATAGCATTAAGGAAGACAAAAAGGGAAGTGCTTAAAGGCATCATGGTCAAAGATTATGAACAGGCAATCTTCAGAGGAAGAAATCAAAGCTATCAATAGGTCAAATGAAAAAATACTCAAAATCTCTAATAATTAGAGAAATGCAAATTAAACCAACCCTGTCTCAAGGCTTTTCCTAATCCAGTCCATCATCTACTCTGATGCCAAAGAGATTTTCCTAAAAGTACAGGTCAATCATGCCATTTACACCCCCACCCTACTCATAAATTCCAATGGTCTCCTACTAGCTCCAGGATCAAATATAAAATCTTCTATTTGACATTTAAAGCCCTTCATGATCTGTCCCCTTCCTACCTTTCTAGTCATTTCTGCTCTATATATCCTACAATCCAGTTATTGTAAATGTTCTAAATCCAGGCTTATCTCCTCTTCCTCTCACACAACATTCTCTCTTCCAACCAACTCAGGACCTTTTCACTGGTTGACCCCCATGTTTGAATTAGTCTCTCTCCTCATTTCCATTTCCTGCTTCCTTAACTTTTTTCAAGTCTCAAGTCAAGTCTCCCCTTTCCACAAGAGGCTTGTCCTGGTCTCCCTACACTACAATTGCCATATCCTTCCCTCTGAGATGACCTTGCAGTAGGCTGTATCTTGTGTGCCGATGGTTGCTCACACATTACCTCCTCCATTATAACATGAGTTCTTTTTATTTGAGTTCTGTATACCTCTTCTGCCCTTCCTCAGAGTAATTTGAATTCTTCATTTTGCAATAATTTGAGGGCAGAGGCCTGAAAGAGGCTTTATATCTTGAAGGTAACATTGTTCATCGCTACATTGATGATGTAAAGTTGATCAGACTAGAAGGACATGATATCAGACTTCCTCTTCCATTCCAACAGTTGTTGACTCAAATGAGACCAAAAAATGGGAGATTCACCCTAAGAAAATTGAGGGACCAACCTGATCAGTTAAGTTTGAGGGAATATACTTGACAGTGAAAACCTAAATAAAAGTTTAGAGGCTTTTTGGAATATTCAGGTCAATTTTTCTTATTTTGATATTATCCTTTGAGCAAGTTACAAGTCCATGTCTTTCAAGTGGGAACAGGAACAGGTTTTATTCTTGCAAGACCTAAAACAATCTGTCTAGAAGCTTATTATCCTAAGCTTTATGATTCTGTTCTTGAAGTCTCCATCCATAAAGTCTAGGCTGAGTGGAGCCTTTGTTAGGTACTGACAAGTGGCCTAAGTGACCATCACGTTTTCAGAAGTACAAGCTCCCCAAAGTGGTCATTTGTTGTACTAGCTTTAAAAAAACACTTTCTCATACTTGGTTCTTAATTGCTACTGAATAGATGATATCAGGTCATACCATCTGCCTTCACCCAGTACTACCTACTAGACTTGGGTGATACAAGATGGCCCCTCTAATAAAAAGAATAGGACACAGAAGGCTTCCGTTGTTAGGAAGAAATGGTATGTTCAAGGTATGGCTTGCCTAGTCTCTGTGTTGTTACTGCCCTTTACAAACAGCTTTGTTTTGTATCACTTAGCCACAGGCAATCTTCAGAGGAAGAAATCAAAGCTATCAATAGGTCAAATGAAAAAATACTTAAAATCTCTAATAATTAGAGAAATGCAAATTAAACCAACCCTGTCTCAAGGTTGACCTTGCCTGAGGCTAAGTGATACAGTTCTAGACACATTCCCTTGCCTCATCTGTGTGCCCAATGGCCCTCCTGTCTATGAGGACTTAGTTTGAGGGATGAAATAAACAAGATTTTTATTTATACTGATACCTGGTTTGTGGTCATAGGTCTGGCTGAGTGATCTGGGGCCTAAACAGAACAGAACTGGAAAACGAAAGGCTCTCCACTTTGGAGTCAGAGCCAATGCAAAAATTTTACTGGTGTATTGCATTACACATAGTTGGTTGCAGAACATATTAATGTCTATCAGAGACATCGTACTACATCTTCTCAACTCAATAACAAGGTGGATGATCTTGGGAGAATAGCAGATGCTGGGAATTAGAGTCATCACAAATCTGGACATGAGGACTTTGGTGCTATATTACAGTGCACGCATTACTATACCATCTCTTTAATTTGGGAACAATGCAGCTATACCTGTTCAGTCATGCTCCTGGTGACAACTGAAGTACTTACCCTTTAAACATTCATATGGAATGAACCCATATGGTTCTCTACCTGCCTCTTCTTATATTGATTAATTTATCCCTCTTCCTTCACCTCAGAATAAGAGATCTGCCCTTGTTTCAATTTCTATGTATTTAGGAAATGGCATTGGAGTATCAGTTAAGTCTGTGATCACAGTAGCTACTGTCAAATGCCTAGACTGAATATATTCTACCTTTTGGGACCCAGGTACTATTTCTTCTAATCAGGGTCCACAGTTTGTTACAAAGAATGTCTGAAATTAGACCTCCTGCCATGATAATAAAAAAAGACTACAATATACACAATTAATACAATAATGTAAAAAATAACATCAAAGGACAACCAAGCTTCAGCTAATTATAATCTCAGTCAAGAAGAAATAAAGAAACACACTTTCCTCCTATCAGTACGGTTGTGGAAAGTCACTCATGCTATTCAGAAATCGCAGTTTCATTAGTCAGTTTTGACTCACTTTTTATTTACTATAAAAGAATGGTCAGTGGGAGAGGAAATTATTGGGAAATGCCTATGGTATGAAAACAAAAAGCATCAATAAAGCTTTTTTAAAGAGGTGGGTTACAAATAGAAATATTTATTGGATTCCAACAAGACAAATCATGAAGAAAATACTTCAAGCTTCCAGAAGAAATGTAGAAATCATTTACCAGTAAATAGTTGTCAGGATCATAACGAACTCTTCTATGTTCACAGAGTCAGCTTCTTTTTCTTGCACTAGAGTTTTTCCCTCAGTGTCTTTTGCTCCACGGTATTTATTCAGTGTATGGGGCTTTTAAAATTCTTAGTCATTTCTTCAATTTCTCTACTGTTTCTATTAATTTTTCTATAAAATTTCCCTGAGGTTTTTTTTTTATTTTTCTCTCATTTTTTTTAATTTGATATAGCACAATTGTTGCCATTTTGAGGTGATGAAAAGGAACTCGGTATTTAGCCATCTTGCCAGAAGTCAAGGACAGAATAATGGATGACTAAAAGTTTTAAAGCCTCATGGGGGAAAAGATACTATCATTGACAAAAATAGAAAAGTCCAGAGAAAGAACATAACTAAATCAAATCTGAATTTTTAATTCAGAAAATTTATGCTTAACCTACACCTTGAGTCACTCTTCCCCACATATGACTCAAACATCAGTTCCAGATGTCTGGCATCTGTTGTTCTTTACTGTCATTAAAATATCACTACACTCATTATCATAACTCTAAATATGTTCAGGCCAAGCTCTAGGGAGGATTTTGCTGCTGACAGTTATACATAATAAATACCAGAATATGTGCCAAGTGAGTGGAAAACTTTGCCTCTTTAAATACTTTTTGTTCTGACTTAATTTTGTTCTAAGTTAATTTTCATGCAGAGTCACAGAAGATATTGGGAATTTGTAACCTTAAGTCAGAGAATTGTCTGGGACAAAGGACAGCCTCAGACACAAGATAAAGCTTGAGTCAATCTTAGCCTGGAGGCTCTTGGTGTGTGCCTATTGTCCTTATGGTTGTGTACAATTGTAGGTCGATGTGCCTCATTTGAAGAGTGACATGTTCTATTTCAAATTTTCTTACTATGTTATTTCATTTAATGTCATTGTTTTGAACTAATTGTAGTCAAATTTTATGCTGACTAGCATATAAGTCAATACATAAGAGATCATGATTATGTTTTTGAGTGGATATAGATCCACAGAGTACCATGAACTTGGGATAGTTTGTTGGCTGAGCCACTGAGAGGATAATTGACTTGCCCAAGGTCACACAGTCAATATGTGTCAGAGGCAAGATATAGACTTAGGTCTTCCCAAGTCCCAAGCTATCTATCCACTAAGTTATGATACCTCTTTATACTGTAAAAACTATTCTATTAAGATGAAACTAGAAATATTATTGCAAATGCAATTGAATGTTCTTCTCCTTTCTGTTCTAAAATCCTGGAGCAAACTCTATGCCTCTTTTGCTTACTCTAGTTCTAGTTTCAATTTATGTCACTGCTCAGTCAAAGAAAATCTTGGGAAGAGTTAACCTTAGACAGTCACTATATCTGTGACAGAGGGATATGATTCCCATCTTTCCTCCAAATATTTAAATTTAGCCTGGGGGCATTCTGCCTGACTTTTATTAGCTATCTCTAATGAATATGGCTAATGAGCTGTCAGTTTGCCCTTAGCAGAGCCTGATTCTAGCCACTATACTTTACCAAATTAACGCAGAGACAGCTAGTCACTAGCCCCGTCTCAGAAGCTGGTGGCAACAAGTAATGTCCACTCAAAAATATGCACCCAGCCTCTGTAAACCACAAATAACCATCTGAGGCCAGTGGAGCATCACCCACCTATTAGCAGAAGTCATCAATAGACAAGCTGGTATCAGTGGAACACAGCACATAGAGAAGCCATCACATTTAATAGGGAACAGGTTCAATGAGAAGACCTTGACATCACCAGAAGACACTGAGTGTCCTACAATATCAGAGGTAAAGTTACCTCTCCATATACATGGCCCGGCCACATTTGTTTCCTATGTGTGCCTTTTATGAACAATTTCTGTGTTTGCCTCCTCACTGATGATGCATGTATTTGTGGATGAGTGTGTTCTAAGACTACATTCTAGGCCTATGAGGGAATATTCTATTTCACCTCTTCTCGCATTCTGTTCCATTAAATATCGGTATTTTTAACTAAATGTGACTTCTGAATGACTAGGGAAAAAAACGTTTGCTTGTTTTTTTTAATAGATTCAGACTCACAGTACCTTGAACTTGGATTAGCTAATCTGGCAGCTTTACCTGAGTATCGGGCACTCCAGGTACCACATTAACTATTTTTTTTTCTAAAGCAATTGGAGTTAAGTAACTTGCTCAAGGTGACACGGCCAGGTGTTTCTGGGTGGGTGCTAAGTGTCTGAGCCCGGGATTCGATCTCCAGGTCTTCTCAACACTGGAACCGGTGCTCTTACTCGCTGTGCTACCTGGCCGCCCCTACATTAACTATTAAAACTATCCCAAAGTGAAATGGGTTGCCTTAGGAAGTAATGGGTTCTCCATCACTAGAGACCTTCCTACAAAGGTTGCATGTCTACTTTTAAGGGATATTATAGAAAGTCCTCCTACTCAGATAGAGGATTGACTACACAAATTCTGCATTTCTTTCCAATGCTGAAATCCTATGAATTCTATTCATTTGTAGGAAACGCTTTATAGGGAATGGGAAGAAATTCAGCTTGACCTGGAAAAAAGGAGCAGATTTTAAGTAGAGGCAGATGAGGTGGGAGAAGCATTTCAAAGCAGAGAAAATAGTCAGCAAAGAATGGATATGCTGTTTGAGTGGACTGATTTGGCTGGCCTGCAGTTGTTTAACTGGGTGAGGCTAGGAAGGCAAGTAGGTTGAGGCCAAATTTGAAGGCCCAAGTTTTTGCGCAATAGAGGCCTCCTGTGGCCAATGGGAAGTTTGAAAATTACATTTTTTTCCTTCTTCCCTGACCACCCTGCTTTTGCTCCCCATATTCCATCTCATTGGGCAGACTAGGAAATTACATGTAGAGATGGAGATAGGAGCAATGAGGGGTAGTTTTTAAATAATTCTTTTAAATGACAACCTTTTAAGCGCCAGAAAATTTGAGTCTCCAAGGCTTAAAGGGACTTTTTCTAGGATTAGTGAAATTTCACATGTAACAAGAGAGGCTCAAAGGTTTTAGGAGACAGTGAACACAGGGAACTATAACTGGAGTAGAATGACAGGTTCTTTATCCCAGTGCACTGAATCTTAGGATAGATCAGTCCGTCAGCAACTTAAAAGAAACAGTCAAAGAAATTCAACCGAGCATCTAGGTAACAAGAATAATTAGTTAAAATAGGAAGCAAAATGAGGGCATACTTCCTGCCTCTGGTAGCTCACTCCAGGAAAGCTCCCTACAGAGAAACCCCGCTGTATCTCTGCCTACCTCAAATGCTGGCATCCACCAAAGTGTTCTCATGGTTTTCATGTAGTCTAGTGTCTCTTATGGGGTGGGGTGGGGGGGAGAATGGAAATGGTGAGGGTAAGGTTCCCAGCTCTCTCTCTCTCTCTCTCTCTCTCTCTCTCTCTCTCTCTCTC
>NW_027186455.1:1969861-2001607 GCF_028583685.1 Petaurus breviceps papuanus | reverse complement strand
CTCTCTCTGTCTCTCTCTCTCTCTCTGTCTCTCTCTCAATCTCCCTCTCCCTCTTCTTCTCCCTCTCCCTCTCCACCCTTGGCACTAGGCTACTGCTCAGGCCCTCTCTCTTTCTCAATGAATTTGTCTGAAAAAGTTGACTTGAACATAAGACCAATGATGAAGTATAATACCTACCTAGTGATGAAGAAATAATGGACTCAAAATAAAGAATAAGACATACATTACTGGACAAAGACAATGTGAAAATTTGTTTTGCTCAACTATGCATATTTATTATATGGGTTTCATTTTTATTTTTTTCCCCAATGGGGGATGGGGGTAGTAGGAAGAGTGGGACTAGGATGAGGTAGGGGAGAGAGAGAGAGAGAGAGAGAGAGAGAGAGAGAGAGAGAGAGAGAGAAAGAAGGAAGGAAGGAAGGAAGGAAGGAAAGGACAGAGAAAAAAGAGAAAGAAAGTCATTGAAACATTTTAAAAGCATAAAAAATATACCTCAAGAAAATAAAAAAAGAATAACAGATAAGTATAAAAGCTGTATTACATGTTGAATGAATTATATTTATATGTATTGATGTATGAATTAATGTATGAAATGCATGAGTAGGTTAAAAAAGTGAGTTATATATCATATTTTCAGTTTCAAGTGCAGTCATCTTTTTCAATTCTACTGTATATATTGAAATGCCTATTATACTTGATGTTTTAATTCAAAATTTTTAAAAAACTAAAATTGAAAAGCTGACTTGAGGCCATATTTTATACTATATACCTAAAAAAATGTCTTATTCTGTATACTCTTGGTACCAAGATTGTTAGTAGCTCTGGATTTCAGGTAATGTTCTGGTAACACACCTAACCAATGAGATAAAACAGATTTTATCCAGAATTCTATCAAATATCATTCCATGTAAATAAGGCAAAACAAATACTTCTACAAATTATATTTTATTGTATTATTTCTGTGTCTAAACAGGGGGAAAAATCATAGAAGTCAGATGACAATAGTAAGTACAGACCACAATATGTCATGGTACATTCATTTTGATAATGTGATCTTACTAGGATCGAAAAAGCAAGAAATGGGGGGCAGAGCCAAGATGGCAGAGTAGAAGCAGGAAAGCTCCATGGGTTCCCCCATAACCACCTCAAATGTTATGACAAAAAATATTACTCTAAACAAAATTTAGAGCTACAGAACCCACAAAGTGATGGAGAGAAACAAATCTACCACTAAAGGCAGCCCGACAGGCTGGCAGGAAGGGTCCATCACAGTGTGCTGGGAACAGAGCCCAGCCCCATGTGAGCCCTCAGTTTTAGCCCCTGGGCAGCCCAGAGCAGCTGCTAGAGCCTACTTCAGTCGAGTGGATCACCAACAGCAGTGGAAGTTTCCAGAATTATAACACCAAAAATGCCAAAGACAATGTAAAACATCAGTATAGAACTCCGTTGCAACTGGGGGGAAGAAAGTGCAGTCTGGTCCCTGCCCCCTGGGGCGAGAAGTGGAGGAGGTGCAGTGGCCCTGGAGCTGCCTCCATGTGGCTGCTTCAGAGCTCCTGGCCCACAGATTGTAGGGGGACCATGTGACCATTCTGAGGAGTAATTGCTCTTGCTTTAACCTGCTTGGATCTGGATCTCTGTCTTGGGTGGAGGTCCTGGAGTGTGTGACCAGGTGCCAGAGCTGGTGAAGGCTTCAGAGAGGGCACCTAACTAATAACTCTGGCAGCTGCACAAACCTCAGCAATTTGGGACAAAGCTCTCCTCTCTGGGAGTCGAGTTCTACTGTGGCAAAAAGCTCAAAAGTGAAGTAATTGAATGGCAACATTAGCAAGCAAAGGAAGCAAAGCAAGCACAGCAGTCAAATCTTAGATTCCTATTTTGGGGACAAAAAGGATCAAACCATGGAATGGGAGGAAGACAACAAAGTCAGAACTACTGCAGCAAAAGGTTCCAAGAAAAATATGAATTGGTTACAGGTCATAGAGGAGCTCAAGAAGGATTTTGAAAACCAAGTAAAAGAAATGGAGGAAAAATGGGAAGAGAAATGAGGATGATGCAAGAAAATCATGAAAAGAGAGCCAACAACCTGATTGAAGAAAATAACACCTTAAAAAATAGACTTACTCAAATGGCAAAAGAGGCTCAAAACACCAATGAAGAGAAGAATGCCTTAAAAGATGAATTTGCCAGATGGAAAAAGAATCTCAAAAGCTCATTGAAGAGAATAATTCCTTCAGAATTATTGGAGCAAATGGAAGCTAGTGACTTTATGAGAAATCAAGATACTATTAAACAGATCCAAACAAATGAAAAAATAGAAGGCAATGTGAAATCTCATGGGAAAAAAAACACTGACCTGGAAAATAGATCTAGGAGAGATAATTTAAAAATTATTGGACTACCTGAAAGCCATAATCTAAAAAAGAACCTAGAAATCATCCTTCAAGAAATTCTCAAGGAAAAGTTCCCTCATATTTTAGAACAAGAGGGCAAAATAGGAATTGAAAGAATTCACTGGTCACCTCTTGAAAAAGATCCCAAAAAGGAAACTTCTAGGAATGTTATAGCCAGGTTCCAGAATTCCTAGATCAAGGAGAAATATTACAAGCAGCCAAGAAGAAACAATTTGAATATTGTGGAAAAACAATCAGGATAACACAAGATCTAGCAGTTTCTACATTAAGGGATAGAAGGACTTGGAATATGATATTCTGGAGATCAAAGAAGCTAGGACTAAAACTAAGAATTACCTACCCAGCAAAACTGAGTATAATGTTTCAGGGGAAAATATGGTCATTCAATGAAATAGAGGACATTCAATCATTCTTGATGAAAAAACAGAGTCCAATGGAAAATTTGACATTCAAATACAAGAAGCAAGAGAAGCATGAGAAGGTAAACAGGGAAAAGAAATCATGAGGAACTTATCAAAGTCGAACTATTTTCATTCCTACATGGAAAAATGATAACTGTAACTCATGAAACTTTTCTCAATATGAGAATAATTGAAGGGAATATAAATGCATATATATAGATATACATAAATATATATGTCTATGTAGGAGGGTATATGTGCATATGAATACATATGTGAGTGTGTGTATATATGTTTACAGGTATACGTAGATAGAGGGCCCGGGATCAATCGAATAGGAAGGGATGATATTTTAAAATTAAAATTAAGAGGTGAAAGAGGAATATAATGAGAAGAGATGGGGAGAGACAGAATGGGGTAAACTATCTCATATAGAAGAGGCAAGGGAAAATGGTTACAATGGAGGGGAAGAACAGGAAGGCAAAAGGGGATGGGTCAACCTTACTCTCATTGAATTTGGATTAAGGAGGGAATAACATACACACTTGATTGGGTATCTTACCCTACAAGAAAGTAGGGGGGAAGGGGATAAGTGGGGGGATGATAGAAGGGAGGGCAGATTGGGAGGAGGGTAGTTAGAAGCACACTCTTTTGAAAAGGGACAGGGTCAAAGTAGAAAACAGAACAAAGTGGGGGGTGGGATAAGATGGAGGGAAATATAATCAGTCTTTCATAATATATCCACTATGGAAATGTTTTATGTAACTGCATATGTACAACCTCTATTGGATTTGCTTATCTTCCCAGAAAGGGTGGATGAAGAGGGAAAGAATTTGAAACTCAAAGTTTTAAAATCAAATGCTAAAAAAATTTATTATTATTATTATTATTATTATTATTATTATTATTATTACATGTACTGGGGGAAATAAGATATACAGGCACTGGGGTATGGAGATCCATCTTGCCCTACTGGAAAGTTGGAGGGGGAATAGGGGAGGATATAGGAGAGAGCAGATTGGAGTAAGGGGTATTCAGTGGGATTGCTATTCTGTGGTGATGGGGAGGGGAAAGATGGGGAGAAAATCTGTAACTCAAAATATTGTGGAAATGAATGTTGTAAACTAAAAATAAACATGAAATTTTAAAAAGAGCTAGAGATGGTAAACTGCTCTGACTATGGAGTTTGCAACTGTGTCCAAATATGACTGTATGATTTTATCATTCTACTGCAACTACAAGTCTAGATTGAAATAAACTCCTCCTTTAAGAGATATAATTTTGTCCTTATAGATGGGGAATGGGGAAGAGGAGGCTGCAATTCCCATGCCTTATCTATACTACACAAATATTTTGCCAGCTCAGGTGTCCCAGATGCCTTTGCTGAACTCTAATGGTATCTGAAGAAAAGTCATCCAATGTGGCCTTTGCCAGTCACAAGGACAGCTTAACTTCTTGCTAGTTGTAGACGCTAAGAAAATAAAGAGTTCCAAGCTCCTTCTTCTTCTTCTTCTCCTTCTCCTTCTTCTTCTTCCCCAAGGTTACACAGATAGTTTTTTTTGTTGTTGGTGTTAAGTGTCTGAGGCTGGAACCAAACTCGGGTCCTCCTGATTCCCCGGCCAGCGCTTTACTCACTGCACCACCTAGCTGCCCCATAAGTTCCAATCTTCTTGACATGCTTTTTGTCTGCTACCAAAAACTTGTTCCAAGAATCAGTTTCAAAGGGATTAAAATTAAGACAGCTGACACTTTCAAATGTATTTAGCTTTCTTTTCAGTATAAGGATCAGACCAGAGAAAGCCTGGACTCCTTTCTAGGGATTTAGGGATCTTGGAGTAGCAAAGCCATACTGCCCTGAATTATAAATAACGAAGGTACCAAGCACCAGATTTCCAGAGTAACGATCCCTAAGCAGTCCATACTGCCCCTCCACCCCATAAACACACTCCATTTCCCAACCTTCTCAAAACCCATTGCCAAAATATCCATTGGAAGTAGGGAAGTTGGCTCTGGAGCTTTAAAAAAAAAAGAAAGAAAAGAAATGGGATTTCCTTAATTTACTTCTCAAATATTTCACCAGAGCTCAATTACATAATTGTTTTTAGCAAACAAGAATTTCCTTTACCAGGTTTTTAGAGGGCAGAGTCACAAAGTAGGGAGGGAAGGCATTCTGACCTCAAAGAGGAAGAAAAGGAAAAATAGAAGAGGGAGAAGAAGAAATCTTGAAAAGTATATCATTGTGACTGTGACTCCTATTCACTGGATTTTGTCTCTTTAATTCATCTCCTCCTTTCCATCCTTACTTCCACTATTATATCCCAGGCTCTAATTTCCTACTTCTTTGATACTACATTGAATTTGTGACCTTGTTAATATGAGTACTCCTTATAGTAGGTAGCTCCATGACTAGCATGCTAGATCTGAATTCAGGAAGACCTGAATCTTGCCTCAGATACTTAAATAACCATGTGACCCCAGAAAGTCACTTAACCTCTCTCTGCCTCAATTTCATCATCTAAAAATTATAATAATAGCACCCACCTCTCAGAGTGTTGTGAGGATCAAATGGGATATTTGTAAAGTGTTTTTGCAAACTTTAAAGCAATATATAAATGCTAGCTATAGTTAGCTATTCATAATCCATCCATTGTTATCCTAAGACACTTTCATCCAGAATTAGTTAACTGAAATGGACATGTGACACCTTACTGATTTGTTTGTTTCTTCCAGTGACCAGATCAAGACCCCTCATGACTACTGTCATGACTATGTGAACCTTTTCCTTGTCCTCTCATAAACTTGATCCAAGTGATCCATCAAACATGATGGAGACCTTATTCATGGGTACTAGTGTAGCACTCAACCTATCCTTTGGCCATTCCCTTTCAATGCCACATGACCAATTCATACTTTTTCTGCATGAATATTAGATTAGAAATGGAAGGACAAATCAGGGAAAACAGAAAGTTATATCAATAGTGTAGAGGAGAGGTGATGGGACCTGAAAAGGTGGTGCATGTGTGAGTATAGAGAAGGACTGGGATAGAAGAGATGTCGTGGATATAGAAATGGCAATATTTAGCAACTGATTGGATATGTGGGTTGAGAAAAATGAAGAGTCAAGGTTAATTACAAGGTTATAAGTATTGGAAACTGGAAGAATGATGGTACATTTGACAGAAATAGGGAAATTTCCTTCCCTAGAAGAAATTCCCTTCCTTAGAACAAAGAAGTGTTTAAAGGCGCATATAACAAATTCCTTTTTGAACATGTTGACTTTGAGAAGCCTATGGTACATCTGTTTGAAATGTTCACTAGGCCCTAGGTGAGACAGGGTTAAAGCTCAGAGAAAAGAGTAGACTGGACATATAAAAGTATGAGTAATCAGCACAGAGTCCACATTTCCAAAGGTTACTTGTAATAAGGGGGTTAACTATCTATTCACTTCTGACAACCAGAACTCTGAATTTCAGGTTATATCCATTCATCGGGCCAAAAAAGAAGTGGGCAGCTAGAGGAAGGGTGTTGTAGGCAGTGACAAGAAGCAGCAGTGGAAGAAGATATCTCCAATTAAGGGTCTCAAGGGCAAAGGCATTGGGAAGATGACACATACTTGGGGAAGAGATATGTCCTCTCATCACTTCCTACTCAGATGCTTTCCTGGACTTTATGACTGCAGAAATGCATTATCCTGCAAGATGAGGTCAACTCTGGAACTCACATCTCCTCAGGACCTCTTGCACTTGGGCCCCTCTCCCTCTAGTTGGAGATAGTGGAGAGTGGAGAGCTCCTCTCAGAGCATTCACCATTTAAGGAGGGCACTCAGGAAATTTACCTCATTTCCCACCTGGCTGATCTCCAGAAACTCATCATCTTGTAAGATGAAATCATCTCTAACTATAGGATTCCATCATTCTCCTGGGCCAGGCACCTTCCCCTCAACCCCTTTTCAATTTCTTTTTTGCATTGTCTTTCCCCCATTAGATTGTAAGCTCCTTGAGGGCAAGGACCGTCTTATACCTTTCTTCATATCTTCAGTGCTTAGTATAGTGCCTTGCACATAGTAGGTCCTTAATAAATACTTCTTGATTCTTAGTAAGCTTTTGTATACATTCCTACTTCAACAGAAGAACTATCCACTGTGAAAATCAGACATTGTTGGCAAGCACTAGACGCTAAGTGATTGTGTGCTCTAGTTCACACCAGAATATACATTCCATGCTGAATTTCCAGAACTATAATCTGCAAGAGGTCCCAGGTTCAGGGTTCCTTAGTCTTTCTTTGATTATTAACCCTATTATATTTACAAGTTCACCATTATTTGGAAACTGTTATATTGACAACACTCCTTTATAGCATCCCAGGAAAAAGTGATCAGGAGGGTTTACCAAACAGAATTACACATTTCCTAAGACTTGCCCATCTACCATCCAGGGGCAGCCTGGCTGTGGGCATGAAAACATCTGGTGGGCGTTTTATTATTCGTTACCGTGTTCTTCTCTGTCCATAGGAGAGTACTGCATAATACTAAGCATGTTTTGTCTGTTCTGTTGCTGAAAAATGTGGAGCCATCTTAATAAACAGGGAATTAAATCCCAGAAGAGGAAAATTAAAGAGAGTATTTTTTTTTCCTTTAGTTGAGTTCAAGTTCTGAGATGAGGTGAGTTGAAGACTTGGCTCAATGTGCCCCTCCTTTCATGAAGTCTTGTCAAGTAACCTCACTGGGAAGTGTTTTATTCTTGAAACCTTCAATAACATTTTTTTCCACATTTCTGGTGCACTTAGAATGTCCTGTGTAAGGTATAGTTTCATCTGCATAGACTGCATCTCTCTTAATGTTCCATGAACATAATCAGGAACTGGTCTGTCTTACTTTTGTGTTCTCCATAGCACTGATAACAGTACTCTGCATGTGACAAGTATTTGGTTGAATCAAATTGAATTTAATTTCAGTTATGTTAAGAACTTGAATTTTTGGTAATTGGTAAACTTAGAAAAATCATGGATTTCTATCCCTTTAAAAAAATAGAGGTGGGAAGGGTGCTACGGATGTGAAATGTTATATGCACTTGCAGATTAAGTCACAGTGTTGTTTTTATTATTAGTTTTACTTTGTTAAAATAGATAATTGACAGATTGGGGAGGATATGAATGTTCATAATATGAAAACAAAACATATCAATAAAACTTTAAAAATCTTAGAGAAAAGAAGAGGCAACAGGAAACTGACAATAAGAAATCGCTCTTATTCAAGTTTGTTTTCCCCACGCAAAGAAGCCAGTGCTTTGCATACATGTAGTAACGCTCATATAAATATTTGTTCAATGTATCCAATATCCCAGTTTTCTAAAAGGAGAAAAGAGTAGATTCTGGAAACCACAGTTAAGTAACTTGGATATCCGTTCCAGGAAAAATTCAAAAGCATGTTGATAAGCAAATGTTTTGTGAGTACTGGTCATCAGTAAGAGCCAGCTTGGGATCTTGAAGAACAAATAATGTCATACTGATCCTTGGTTCCTTTAGTGACAATTGCAAGACTGAGAGATAAGGGAAATGCTGTAACATAGAATGTCTGGATTTTAGCAAAGCATTTGATAAAATCCTATGCAACATACTTGAGAATATTGTTAAGAATAATGATTACAATGATAAGAAAGATAATCAATTTACAGTAAAAGAAGGAAAGAGGAAGCAAATATCTATTTTTAAAATACTATGAGTATTTTATTTTTTCCAATTACATATAAAGACAATTTTGTCATTCATTTTTCATAGAATGTTGAGTTCCAAATTTTTCACCTCCCTTCTTCCCCTTTCCCCTCCCTGAGAGAGTAGCAATTTGGCATAGGTTATATATATATATATGCAAATATATAAAACAGATTTCCATGTTAATCACATTGTGAAAAAAGAAACAGAACAAAAGGGAAAATCCATGAAAAAAAAGTGAAAATACTATTCTTTCATCTGCATTCAGACATGATCAGTTCTTTCTCTGAAAATGGATAGAATTTTCCATCATGAGTTTTTTGGAATTATCTTGGTTCATTGTATTGGTGAGAAGAGCTAAGTTGATTATCACATGATGCTGCTATTACTGCGTACAATGTTCTCCTGGTTCTACTAATTTCACTTTGCATCAATTCATTTAAGCTTTTCCAGGTTTTCTCAAATCTACCTGCTCATCATTTTTTATAGCACAATAACATTCCATTACATCCACAAATTGCAACTTGTTCACCCATTCTTCAATTGATGGGCATCCCTAATTTCTTATTCTTTGTTGCCACAAAGAGCTGCTATGAATTTTTTTTTACATATAGGTCTTTTCCCCTTTTTAATAATCTCTTTGGGATATAAACCTAGCAGTGGAATTGCTGGATAAAAGGGTATACACAGTTTGTCCTTTGGGCATAGTTCCAAATTACTCTCCAGAATGGTAGGTTCAGTTCACAATTCCACCAAAGAGGCATTATTAGTGTTCCAATTTTCCTACATCCTGTACAGCATCTGTCATTTTCCTTTTCTGTCATATTAGTCAATCTGATAAGCATGATGTGGGGCCTCAGAGTTGTTTTAATTTGCATTTCTCTGATCAATAATTATTTAGAGCAATTTTCATATGACTATAGATAGCTTCAATTTCTCCATCTAAAAATGCTTCTTCGCATCCTTTGATCATTTGTCAATTTGAGAATGACTTATATTCTTATATATTTGAAGCAATTCTTTATCAGAGACATTTGCTGTAAAAATAGTTTCCCAGCTTCCTGCTCTCCTTCCAATTTTGCTTTCATTGCTTTTGTTTGTGCAAAATTATTTTTAATTTAATATAATAAAAATCATCCATTTTATATTTTGAAATGCTCTATCTCTCATTTGGTCATAAATTCTTCCCTTCTCCACAGATCTGAAGGTAAACTCTTCCTTGCTCTCCTAGTTTGTATGTGGTATCACCCTTTATGTTTAAATCATGCATCCATTTTGACTTTATCTTGGTATACAGTATAAGATGCTGGTCTATGCCTAGTTTCTGATATTTTGTTTTCTAATTTTCCCAACAGTTTTTATCAAAATGTGAATTCTTGTCCCAGGAGCTGGGGTCTTTAGGTCTGCCAAACATTAGATTACTATAGCCATTTGCTACTGTGTCTTGTGTACATAATCTATTCCACTAATGCACCACTCTATTTCTTAGGAGTATCAGGTAGTTTTGATTATTGCCACTTTATAATATAGTTTTAGATTCAGTACAGCTAAACCTTTGCATTTTTACTAATTTCCTTGATATTCTTGATACTTTTGTTCTTCCAGATTAATTTTATTAATTTTTCTAACCCTATGTAATAATTTTGGTAGTTTGGTATAGAACTGAATAATTAAATTAATTTACATAGAATTGTCATTTTTATTATATTGGTTCAGCCCACCCATGAGCAATGGATATTTTTCCAATTATTTAACTCTTGCTAAAAGCATTTTGAAATTGTGTTCTTATAGTTTGGGGGTTAGTCTTGGCAGGTAAATGCCCAAGTATTTTATATTGTCTACAATATTATATTGTCTACAGTTGTTTTAAATGAAATTTCTCTTTCTGTTTCTTGCTGCTGGGTTTTGTTGGTTACATATAGAAATGCTGATGATATGTGACTTAATTTTCTATCCTGCAGCTTAGCTAAAATTGTTAATTATTTCAAGTACTTTTTTTAAATTGTCTAGGATTCTCTAAGTATACCATCATATCATCTGCAAATATCTGTGATAGTTTTGTTTCCTCATTGCCTACACTAATTCCTTTAATTTCTTTTTCTTCTCTTATTGCTAAAGCTAATATTTCTAGTACAATATTGAATAATAGTGGCAATAATAGGCATCCTTGATTCACCTCTGATCTCAATGGGAATACTTCTAGCTTCTCCGCATTGCAGATAATGCTTGCCAATGCTTTTAGATACTGCTTATTATTTTAAGGAGTACTTTATTTATTCTAGTGTTTTTCATAGGAATGGTTGCAGTATTTTGCCCAAAACCTTTTCCTGCATCTATTGAGATAATTATATGATTTCTGTTGGTATTTTATTGATGCATCCAGTTATGCTGACAATTTTTCTAATATTAAACCAGCCTTGGGGTAGCTAGGTGGTGCAGTGAATAGAGCACCAGCCCTAGAGTCAGAAGGATCTGAGTTTAAATCCAGATACTTAACACTTACTAGCTGTGTGATCTTGGGCAAGTCACTTAACCCTAGTTGCCCTGTCTTCCCCCCTTCAAAAAGACCCAACAAAAGATTATTGAACCAGCCTTGTTTTCCTGGTATAAATCCCACCTGGTTGTGGTGTCTGATCCTTGTAATATATTGCCATAATCTTCTCTCTAGTATTTTATTTAAATTTTTTGCATCAATATTCATTAGGGAAATTGGTCTGCAGTTTTCTTTGTGTCTTTTAGCCTTCCCTGGTTTAGGTATCTGCACTATATTTTTGTAAAAGAAAAAAAAAAGGAATTTGATAGGACTCCACCTATTTTTTTCTGAATAATTTATATAATATTGGAATTAATTGTTCTTTAAGTATTTAGTAAAGTTCACTTGTAAATCCAATGGGCCCTGGAGATTTTTTCTTAGAGAGCTCATTGTTGGCTTGTTTAATTTCTTTGTCTAAGATAAGGCAATTTTAGTATTCTATTTTCATCTTCTTTGGGAAACCCATATTTTTGTAAATATTCATCCATTTCACTTAGATTGCCAGATTTATTGGCATATTATTGGGCAAAATAGTTCCTAATTATTGTTTCAATTTTCTCTTCATTGGTGGTGAATTCACCCTTTTCATTTTTGATACTGGTAATTCTTCTTTCTTTTTTAAAACAAATTAACCAATGTTTTGTTTTATTGTTCTTTTTTTCTTTCACAAAACCAGATCTTAGTTTGATTTATTACTTCAATGGTTTTCTTACATTTAATTTTATTCATCTTTCCTTTGATTTTATGGATTTCCAAGGTGATGTTGAACTGGGATTTTTTTCAAAATTATTTATTTTCTTTTTACTTTATGGAAAAACACATGCATTTTTACAACATAGTATAATAAAATATGATTGCAGGAACAAAGGGCTGGAGCCAAGATGCTGGAGTAAAAACAGAAATGCCACGTGGCTCCCACTCCAAACACCTCCAATACCTGTAAAATATGACTTTAAACAAATTTTTAGAGCTACAGAACACACAAAGTGACAGAGAGAAACAAATCTCCCACCAAAGGCAGCCTGGCAGGCTGACAGGAAGGGTCTATCTCACCAAGCTGGAAGCTGAACCCAGCCCTGCATGAGCCAATCTCAGACCCACATGAGCTGCACTGTCCCAGATCTAAAGGGTGAGTAGACTTCAGGAGAGTGAATCACCAGCAGCTGTGATGGTTTCCAGACTTCTCAACCCATAAACATCAAAAAGAAAGTAAAAGGTCAGTGGGGAACTCCATTGGAAGTGGGTGACAGAAGAGCACCATCTAACCCCTAACCCTAGGATGAGAGGTGGAGAAGGCACAGCACCTGCAGCTGCTGCCCTGCGGCTTCCTCTAAGAGCTCCTGGCCTGCAAATCATAGAGGGACTAAGCGACCATTCATAGGGCAATTGCTCTTGCTTTGACCTCCTTAGTTCTAGGTCATGGTCTTGGGTGGTGGTTCTGGGGTATGTGGCCAGTGTGCCAGAGTTTGGGGTGTCTGTGGAGAGGGCACCCTCCTCATAACTCTGACAACATATTCAAAAACTCCAGCGATTTGGGGCATAGCTCTCTGCAATCTGGAAGCAGAATTCTACCGTGGCAAAGAGTTCAAAGTCAAATAACTGTCTGGCAAGATCAGCAAGCAGAGGATGTGCAATCAGACCATATAATCCTTTTTGGGGGACAAAAAGGACAAAAACATGGAACCAGAAGAAGTCAATGAAGTCAAAACTCCTTCACCAAAAGCTTCTAAGAAAAATATGAGTTGGTTACAGGCCATAGAGGATCTCAAGAAGGATTTTGAAAATCAAGTAAGAGAAGTGGAGGAAAAATTGGGAAGAGAAATGAGAATGATGCAAGAAAACCATGAAAAGTGAGTCCATAGCCTCCTAAAGGAGACCCCAAAAAATACTGAAGAAAATAACACCTTAAAAAATATACTAACTCAAATGGCAAAAGAGGCCCAAAAAGCCAATGAAGAGAAGAATGCTTTTAAAAAACTGAATTGCCCAGATGGAAAAGGAATTTCAAAAACTCACTGAAGAGAATAATTCCCTCAAAATTAGATTAGAGCAATTGGAAGCTAATGACTATGAGAAACCAAAATACTATAAAACAGATCCAAACAAGTGAAAAAATAGAAGGCAATGTGAAATATCTCATTGGAAAAACCACTGACTTGGAAAATAGTTCCAGGAGAGATAATTTAAAAATTATTGGACTACCTGTAAGCTATGATCAACAAATATCCTAGAAATCATCTTTCAAGAAATTCTCAAGAAAAATTGTCCTGATATGCTAGAACCAGAGGGCAAAATAGAAATTGACAATCATGCCCTACTGGAAAGTCAGAGGAGGGATGGGGAAAGATATAGGAGAGAGCAGATTGGGTGAGGGAATATTCAGTGGGATTGCTGTTTTGGGGTGGTGGGTAGGGGAAAAATGGGGAGAAAATTTGTAACTCAAAATCTTGTGGAAATGAATGATGTAAACTAAAATTAAATATAAAATTTAATTTAAAAAAATAGAAATTGAAAAAACTCACTAATTACCTCCTGGAAAAGATGGCCAAAAGAAAACTCCTAAAAATATTATAGTCAAATTTCAGAATTCCCAGGTCAAGGAGAGAATATTACAAGCTGCCAGGAAGAAACAATTTGAGTTTTGTGGGAAAACAATCAGGATAAAGCAAGATCTAGCAGCTTCCACATTAAGGGATAGAAGGTCTTGGAATATGATATTCTGGAGGTCAAAGGAGCTGGGATTAAAACCAAGAATCATCTACCCAACAAAACTGAGTATAATGCTTCAGGAGAAAATATGGTCATTCAATGAAATAGAGGACTTTCAAATATTCTTTATGAAAAAACCAGAGCTAAACAGAAAATCTGACTTTCGAATACAAGAAGCAAGAGAAGCATAAGAAGGTAAAGAGGAAAAAGAAATAAGGAACTTATTAAAGTTGAACTATTCACATTACTACATTGAAAAACTATAATTGTAACTCATGAGACTTTTCTCAGTATGAAGAGAGTTGAAGGGAATATATATTTATATATATATACATACATATATGTGTGTATACATATATATGTATTTATAGGAGGGTGTATATGTGTATAAATACATATGTGAGTGTGTGTATATGTGTGTACATGCTTACATAGATGGAGAGCACAGGATCAGTTGAATAGGAAGGGATGATATCTAAAAAATAAAATTAAGAGGTGACATTGGGATATAATTAGAGAAGGAAAAAGAGAGAGAGAGAATAGGGCAAATTATCTCATATGAAAGAAGTAAGAGAAGGTAAGAGTGGGGAATGGTAGAAGGGAGGGCAGATTGGGAGAGAGGGTAGTTAGAAGCACATATGTTTGAAAAGTGACAGGGTCAAAGTAGAAAACAGAATAAGTGGGGGGGTGGGATAGGATGGAGGGTAATATACTTAGTCTTTCACAGTATAACTACTATGGAAACGTCTTGTGTAACTACACATGTACAAACTATAATGAATTGCTTATCTTCTCAGTGGGGCTGGGTGAGGAGGGAAGAAGGGAAAGAATCTGGAAATAAAAGTTTTAAAAGCAAATGTTAGAAAAAAATAAATGTTTTTTTACATGCAACTGTGAAATAAGATATACAGGCACCGGGGTATAGAAATTCATCTTGCGCTACTATAAAGTTAGAGGGGAATGGAGGAGTATATAAAAGACAGCAGATTTGTGGAAGGGGTATTCAGTAGGCTTGCCATCTTGGGGTGAGGGATAGGGGAAAGACAGGGAGAAAACTTGTAACTCAAAATCTCGTGGAAATAAATGTTGAAAACAAAAAATAAATTAAAAATTTTTTTTAAATTTAAAAATAAAATGTGATTGTATATGAAACTTCAAATCTAGTGTGTACAATTGTTATTCCTTTTAAATATACAGTAAAATTATCATGTAATTTTTTTTCTTTTTTTCTTCTGTCTTCACTCCCCATCCTAGAAATGGCTACCATTAGATATATGGTACACATATATATGTATGTATGTGTATGTATGTAAAAATATTCTATACAAACTTTTATTTATCAGTTTTTTCTCTGTATACAGATAACATATTTCTTCATATGTCCTTTATAGTTAGTTTGGATATTGATTATAGTCAAAATAACTTATTCACTCAGTGTCATTCTTAAAATAATATTGCTGTTACTCTGTATAATATTTTCTTGGTTCTGTTCATTCCACTCTTTATTATTTCATGCATGTCTTTCCATGCTTTTCTAAGATCATTGAGCTCACCATTTCTTATAGTACAGTAATATCCCATCACAACTATGTATCACAACATGTTCAGCCATTCCCCAATTGATGGGCATTCCTGCAATTTCCAGTTCTTTGACACTATGAAAATAGTTGTTATAAGCATTTTGGAACATATAGGTTCTTTTTGTTTTTCCCTAATCATCTTTGGAAATAGACCTAGTAGTGGCATTGCTGGATCAATGTGTATAGAGGACTTTTAATTTGTTCTTTTAGTTGCATGCCCAATTCATTCATCTGCTCTTTCTCTATTTTATTGATGAAAAAGTTTAGAGATATAAATTTTCCCCAAGTGCTGCTTTGACTGCATCCCATAAATTTTGGTATATCATCTCATTATTGTCACGCTTTTCTATGAAATTATTGTTTCTATGATTTGTTCTTTGACCCACTCAGTCTTTAGGATTAGATTATTTAGTTTCCAATTAATTTTTAATCTATCTTTCTATGACCCTGTATTAAATGTAATTTTTATTGCATCATGATCTCTATGCCTTAATAGATTGTCAAGATTTTTTGTAGGTGCCATATACCACTGAGAGAAAGGTATATTCTTTGATATCCCCATTCAATTTTCTCCAGAGGTTTATCATAGCTAGCTTTTCTAAAATTCTATTCACCTCCTTAACTTCCTTTTTGTTTATTTTGTGGTTAGATTACTACTACTAATATAGTTTTACTCTTTATTCCCTTCTGTAACTCATTTGAATTTTCCTTCAGAAATTTTAGTGCTATACCATTTGGTGCATACATGTTTAGTGTTGATATTACTTTGCTGTCTATGGTACCTTTCAGCAAGATGTAGTTTCCTTATCTTTTTTTTTTTATCAGATCTGCTTTTGCTTTGTCTGAGATCATGATTGTTACCTCTGGTTTTGATTTTTTAATTTCAGCTGAAGCATAATATATTCTGTTCCAGCTTTTACCTTTACTCTGTGTCTCTTGGCTTCAAATGTGTTTCTTTTTTTTTTTTTTTAAGCAATCAGGGTTAAGTAACTTGCTCAAGGTTACACGGCCAGTTATTTCTGGGTGTGGTGCTAAATATCTGAGCCCGGATTCAATCCCCAGGTCATCCCGACACTGGGGCCGGTGCTCTTACTCGTTGTGCTACCTGGCCACCCCAAATGTGTTTCTTATAAACAATATATTGTAGGATTTTTGTTTTGTTCCACTCTGCTATCCTCTTCTGTTTAATGGGAGAGTTCATCTCATTCACATTCATAGTTATGATTGCTAACTATTTATTTTCCTCCATCTTATTTTCCCCCATTTATACTTTTCTCTCTCCTTTCACTCTATTGCTTCTCACTTGTGTTTTGCTTCTGACCATAGCTTCCCTCAATCTGCCCTCCCCTTCTATCAGCCCCACCCTGTTTCTTGTCCCCCTCCCCTCCTACTTCCCTATCAGGTAAAATAAAGCTTTACACCCACCTGAGTATGTATGTTATTCTCTCTTTGAGCCAAACCTGATGAGAGTAAGGTTCAAACAATGCTCACCCCTCTCTCTTCTTTATCTCCACTGTAATGGGTCTTTTGTGCCTCTTCATGTGATGTAATTTACCCCATTCTGCCTCTCCCTTCTCTTTTCTCCCAATGGAATCCTCTTTCTAACATTTTAAATTTTTTTTCCATCTTCTCATCAAAATCAGCTTATAGTAACACCCTCCATCCAAAACTGCCCTAATAGAGATATAATTTTGAAGAGTTATAAGTATTATACTCCTGTGTAGGGATGTAAACAGTTTAACCTCATTGAATAACTTAGGTTTTTTTTTTTCTTTCCTGTTCACCTTTTTATGTATATCTTGAGTCTGTATTTGAAAATCAAATTTTCTGTTTAGCTCTGGTCTTTCCATCAGAAAATTTGAAAGTCCCCTATTTTATTGAATGCCCATTTTCTCCCCCGAAAGATTATGTTGTTTTACTGGGTTTGATTCTTGGTTGTAATTCAAGTTCCTTTGCCTTCCAGAATATCATATTCCAAATTCTCTGATCCCTTAAGATAGAAACAGCTAAATACTTTGTAATCCTGACTGTGACTCCTCAATATTTGAATTGTTTTGTTCTGACTGCTTACAAAATTTTCTCCTTGACCTGAGAGCTCTTGAATTTGACTATAATATTCCTGGGAGTTTTCATTTGGGGACCTCTTTCAGGAGGTGATCAGGGGATTCTTTCAATTACTATTCCCCTCTGGTTCTAGGATATCAGGGAAGTTTTCCTTGATTTCTTAAAAGATGCTGTCCAGGCTCTTTTTTGGTCATGGCTTTTAGGCAGTTTAATAATTCTTAAATTATCTCTCCTGTATCAATTGTCCAGGTCAACTGTTTTTTTCCAATGAGGTATTTTACATTTTCTTATATTTTTTTCATTATTTGATTTTGTTTGATTGACTCTTAATGTCTCATACTGTCATTAGCTTCCACTTTTCCAACTTTACTTTTTAAGTTGTTTGCTCCAGTATTTCATTTTCCATTTGGCCAATTCTACTTTTTAAGGGGTTGTTTTCTTCAATGAATTTTTGTTCATTTCCCCCCATTTTTTGTGCTTCCTTTACTAAGCTGTTGATTCTTTTTTCATTATTCTTTTATGTAACTCTCATTTCTTTTCCCAATTTTTCTTCTACCTCTCCTATTTAATTTTTAAAAATTTTTTTAGCTTCTCCAGGAGGACTTTTTGGGCCTGAAACCAATTTATATTTCTCTTTTGTCTTTCACACATAGGCGTTTTGACATTGTTGTCCTTCTCTGAATTGGTGTTTTGATCTTTGCTATAGTAGTTTTCTATGGTCAGGGATTTTGTGTGTGTGTGTGTGTGTGTGTGTGTGTGTGTTTACTTATTTCCTAGCCTATTTCTTGACTTTTAAAGTTCAGTTCTGCTTCTGGGGCACTGACAGGAGGTACTTTCCCAAATTTCTTGCACCAGGGGCCATGGGCTTAGTCACTGGCTTGTTGCATTTGGTGGCTTACCTGTTGTGCTGGGGTTGGAGGCCTCACCAGTGGCCCACTGTACTACTGGCCTATTGAACTTGAACCTTGGGGCCTCAGTTGCCAAACTGTGTTGGGACTAGAGGTCCCATGCTGGCTTTCTTAAACATTGTCTACACTGGGCTTCACTCCCCTTTTACCCAAGTGAGACAGATCTTTTTCTGCAATTCTTCTAAGGACTTCTTGATCTGAAAAAATTGTTTCATTTTGTCTTTCTATGGGTTCTATCACTCTAGAATTCATTTTGAGGTTTGATTTAAAGTTGTTTCGAGGGAAATTATGGAGAGCTCAGACAATTTTCTATCTTTTCTCTACCATCTTGGCTCCAATTTTGAAACATGTATTTATTAAGCACTTACTATGTACCAAGTACTGTGCTAAGCATGGGGAATAGAAGTATAAGCAAAAAGAAACCTTACCTTCAAGGAGCTTACATTCTAATGGGAGAAGACAAGACAGAAAAGGACACTGAAAGTGGGAGATGAGGGGAAGACAAAGAGATAGACTGAAGATACCTGGCATGGCGATTTGATTTTGAGGTTCAGGAAGTCAGGAACAGGGCCAGAAAGAACTTATCAATGTGAGAAGAGTGAGGACCTTGAAGGGTATTGCAAGATATTGAGATGGCCACAGAAATAATTGGATTTTTTAGGGAAAGGAAGCCCAAGATGCTGAGGAGAGTTCTGGGATGAGACAATTATAGAGGCCTAGTTTTGAAACTGGAAAGTCAGACACAGGTCTGAGAGATGCGTTTTATATATCTTCTCATTTGACCTTCTTACAATCCCCTGAGACAAGTAGTTCAATTATTATTGTCTTCATCTTAGAGACAAGGAAACAGACTAGAGAAGTGAATTGACTTAAGCTAATTGCTTAGGAAGCAATGAATTAAAGACTCAAACCCCAAATCACTTATTCCATAACCAATGTTCTTTCTACTCATATAATTCAGTGACTTTCTAGCTAAAAAAAATAGTGAGTTTTCAGTTAGATAGATAGATAGATAGATAGATAGATAGATGATATGATGAAAATATAGATAATCTCATTTGAACCCTGCAAGTCAAGTCAACACGAATTTGTGATCCTGTGAGGTAACTACTACAGGTATTATACCCATTTTATAGATGAGGAAAATGAGGCTCAAGAGGTGACGTTATATAAATATATATCTCTGTGTTATAATATATACTCATATATGTATGTTTGTACATATATATGTATATACACATACATACATATATATATATATATATATTTGTGTGTGTGTGTTTGATCTTTCATCTCCTGACTGAACAAGTAGTGAGTATTTCCACACTAAGGCCACCATAGGTCCATGTAGAGGCTGAAGTGACTTTTACCCAGAGGTGATGGGAGAAGTGACATCTTGAATGTAGCATTGAACAATGCAAAAAAAAAAAAAAAAGAGGTAGAATTTCCATCCCAAGAGTTGTAAAAAGGCTTATAAAAGGATCAGGCTTGCCCTGGCCTAAGACCTCTCTTTCCTCTACCTTGCAGCCCCGTGCACACTAAGGTACTATCAGCTACTATTGTATGACAAGGGCAAGCTAGTGTGTGAGCTAGAGACTTTTGTCTGTGCATGGAGTTTCTGATATATCTCTTCCCCACTCCCTCCTTTACAGGTGAAACAATAGACCACTTGTCTATTTTTCAACTTATTTGATTTTTGTCTCTTTCTGGAGAGAAAAAAGGAGTTTAAAGAGAACAGATCTGATTCTGAATCTGTGCACAGTAGCATAATCATTTTTTCCAAATGAATCACACCCTTCCCCCCACTAATAACTGTTCTTTCATTGATATCACTTCATTTCCCTTAATATAAATATCTTACAGTAGCGTGGTGGTTTGCCAAGGTGATAAGGAGGAAGACAGGGCTACCAGTCACTCTGACTCACTCCCAATCTTTTTGGGGGCAGGAACACTTTTCCCCTTGGGCATAGCTTCCTCTCCAACGACTCTCTAGACCTCTCCCTTCTGGAAGAACTTTTATTCTCAAAGACCAGGAAGATATTAGAAGTCCCATCTCAATGCAAACATAGTTTTGTTGTATAAACCTCAGTCACAACTAACTTATTGGCTAAAGGAATCTCAGTAAAAGTATTAACTTTGCCCTGTAAAACTGTAAAATGAACCAATGATTCACTTCTTTAGTTCTTAATCCCTCAAACCAGAGATTAAGCTGTGGCATTAACCCACATTTCTCCTGTTCCTTAAATATAGCATCCCAATCACATTATCTCAAATGAATTCTTATTAATACATGGAGAGTAGTCATGTAAGTGATTAATAGCTTTTTACCAGAATTACTGGATTAAAAGACAAATATTTAAACATAGAAAAGTAAATGAATTCTTAAGTAGCAAGGATAACAAGATTTCCAATTAAGATGACAGCATGAAAGACTGGATGGGAGCCCAGTTTTCTCACACACTCCAACAAAGATCTAAAAAGACCAAAGTATCAAAAATTATGAAGTCCAAAGAGATCCAAAAGCTGAGTCCCAGGACTCCTCTGCTAGGCAAGCCCATGTAAGCATGAAAGGCAAACCAGAAGCCCACCAGTGCTCTGACCAGAGATACTGCCAGAGCAACTAAAACCTACAGCCTTCAGTTACCAGAAACAGGAAGCCCAGACTGATTAGATGGAGAAACTCTAGGGTTGGTGGGAGCAGAGGTCAGAAACAAATAATCTCTAACTCTGTCTAGGAGACAAAGCACAGTCATGTATCAATTTGGACTTTATTGTGGTATATGATATGAGATGTTAGTCTAAACTTAATTTCTGCCAAACTACTTTTCAATTTTCTCTGAAGTATTGTCAAATAGTTAGCTCTTACCCAAGTAGAGAAGGAAAAAGATCAGGCATTTATTAAGTACCTACTCTATGCCAGTCACTGTGCTAAATGCTTTAAAACATTATCTCTTTTCCCCCAGTAGTCGGGAGTCTTTGGGTTAATTGAACACTATGTTACTATGTACAATTCCAAATAGTTTTGATAACTGATATTTCATAGTGTAGTCTGAGATCTGATGTAGATTGACATCATGCCTTCCTATTTTTTCATTATTTCTCTTATTTCTTACATTTTTGTTCTAGTAGAATTTTGTCATTTTTTTCTCGCTCTATAAATTTTTTGATAGCTTGAGTGGTATGGCACTAAAAAAGCAAATCATATAGGTAGTATTGTCACTTTTATTATAGTTGCATGATCTACTCATGAGTATTTAATATTTCACCAATCATTTATCTTTATTTCTGTAAGGAGTGTTTTATAGTCATATTCATATAATTCCTGTATTTTACTGCCAAATATTTCACATAATATTTTATAGCTATTTTTAATAAAAAAAATTTTCCTCTCTTTTCATATTGGGTTTCATTGGTGGTATGCAGAGAACCTTTCAATTAATGTAAGTTTGTCAAAAATCCTGTTACTTTTCTAAGGTTTTTCCTTTAATTAGTTTTGATTTAATGTTTAGATTTCTCTAAATGGAATAATCATTTAGTCAACTCTCTATATACACACATATATACATATATACATATATACATACATATACACAGAGATAGATAGATAGATAGATAGATAGATAGATAGATAGATAGATAGATAGATAGATAGATAGATAGATAGATAGATATGAAGCACCTATCAGGCACTATGCTAAGTACTGAGGATACAAGTACACAAAATAAAATAATTCCTATTCTCAATGAGATTACTCAAAGTCTACTCTCAATTAGCTTACATTCTAATTAGGACACAAGTACATAAAAAGTATACATATGAAAGTAAATGATTATAAAGAAGTAAAAGAACAAGTATATACTTAATAAATACACATATTTAAAAAGTAGTTAAATACAAGGTAGTTTGAGAAGAAGGACACTATCAATTTTGGAGTTCAGGAAAGGATTCATTTAGGAGATGGTGCTTGAGCTATGTATTTTTTTTTTTAAGCAATCGGGGTTAAGTAACTTGCTCGAGGTTACACGGCCAGTTATTTCTGGGTGTGGTGCTGAGTGTTTGAGCCCGGGATTCGATCTCCAGGTCATCCCAACACTGGAGCCAGTTGCTCTTACTTGCTGAGCCACCTGACCACCCCTCTGAGCTATGTATTAAAGGAATATATGGATTCTATGAGACAGAGAGGAGGAGGTAGCACATTCCAGGCATGGAGGACTAAGTAAAAGAGAGAATGTCAGTTTGACTGGATCAAAGAATTTAGGAGGGCTAATAATGTTCAATGAGGATAGAAAGATTGATTGGGGCTGAGTAATGTGGAACTTCAAAAGCTAAACAGAGGAGTTTATATTTTGTACAAGGGGCAGTAGGAAACCATTGGAGTAGGTGGAATAGATGGGTCATATGCTCAGATCTGGGCTTAAGTAAAAATATTTCAGCTTTGGTGTGCATAATGGACTGAAATAGGATAAGTCTTGATACAGGGAGGTCAGTTAGGATGCTATTGAAATAACATAGGTGAGAAGTAAGTGGAGAGAAAAGGTCAGATGTGAATGATATTGCAAAGATAGAAATGGCAAGATTTGATTTGGATATATGAAGTGAAGAATGCAAAGGAATAAGAGAGAGGAGAGGAAAAAGAGACAAAAAATGTAGATAAATTTTATGAGGTGTTTGGGTAAGAAAAAGGAGGAGAGATACAGGATGGTATGTTCAGAAGATGGTAAATTAGAGTGCAAGATGAAGTACAGATAAGAGTTCATTCACTGTGGAATGGATAATTCCAAGGGACATAGTGGAAAGTTGATATGGTTTGGGTTGAATTGAGGGAGAAATAGTCTGTGATTTTTACAGGGATAAAGAATGAAACACACCCAGAAACACCTGGCCGTGAAACCTTGAGCAAGTTACTTAAACCCAGTTGCTTAGGGGAGGCCAGGTGGCTCAGTGAGTAAGAGCACCAGCCCCAGAGTCAGGATGACCTGGGATCAAATCCAGGCTCAGATACTTAGCACCACACCCAGAAATAATTGGCCTTGTAACCTTGAGCAAGTTACTTAACCCCAATTGCTTTAAAAAAAAGAATGAAACAAGAAGTCATCAAAGCTTCATCAATGCAAAAAGCAATAATATTGTTTCCTATTTGGGGGTATTTGTTCCTCTGATTTCTCTTTCTTCTCTTTCTTTTAATCATAGCACTTTTTTATATTGCCTTGTATAAGATCATAATTGCTATCCCTGTTTTGTTTCTTAGATCATATGAAGCATAATAGACTTTGCTTTAACCTCTCTTTTGGTCTGTGTGAATATTTATATTTCCAGTGTTTTTCTTATCAATAATAGATTGTTAAATTATGCTTTCTTATTCATTTTGCTATCCTCTTTTCATTTAATGGGCAAATTTATACCATTCACATCCATAGTTATGATTGTTAATTATGTTTCCCATCCTCACTTCCTCTCATACTTTTTTTTCTTTGCTTTGCTCCCTGATTCTCTCTTTACAAAGAAGAAGGTTATTAAATAAGATTGTGCTTGACATAAGGGATCTATAATTAAAATAGTCTACTTCTACTCTACTCCCTTTCTTCTCTTCCCTTGACCAGACACTGGTAACATTCTAATTTTCAGCAAATCCTTTACTTGAATAAGGTTTACTGCTTCTTGTGCTAAGTAGTTAATTTTTGTTGTTTAATTAATTTTTTTTTTGTTTCTTGCTTCACTTTTTCCTGAAACTTTTGTAGTCCTTATGGCCAAGGATTTTGTTTTGTTTTGTTTTGTTTTAACTGTGCCTTTTCTTATAGATGTTGTGGAGTTATTCACTTATTCTGGGTTTATGTCTTGGGTGTCTCTGGAGTTTCTTTATCACCAGTGTCTTCTGTTTACAAACATTTCTAGCCTTGCTTCCCAAGCTAGAACTTTGTGTTAGGGTCAAGGCACTGACTGCCCCTATACCTTGAATAGATTCTAAGAACAGATCCCTGGTCATTGTTGTTGAGTTGTTTCAGTCATGTCCAATCTTCATGACTCCATTTTGGGTTTTCTTGGCAAATATGCTGGAGTGGTTTGTCATTTCCTTTTCCAGCTCATTTTACAGGTGTGCAACTGAAGCAAACAGGGTTAAGTGACTTGCCCAGGGTCACATAGCTAGTAAGTGTCTGAGACCAGATTTGAACTCGGGAAGATGAATCTTCCTAACTTTAGGTCCAGCACTCTATTCACTATGCCATATAGCTTTCTGATACACAAGTCTAAAAGCTGCAAGCATCCTTCTAGTATTTCTTCAAGCATTCATCCCCTGGGTGTCTGAGCAGCCTTTGTAAATTACCACACTGTTCACCTCCTAGCATGAGGAAGGGGCTAGAAAAGATGCCCTAAAAATTGTCTGCTTCACCAAACCCTGGTCTGCTTACAGCAGGAGGTGGGGATTTCAGTTGAGACACACAAAAAATGTACAAAAACTTTTGCAAAGATTATTTCATTCACCATCACTATGTGGGATGAGCTCATTCTTATGGACCACACAAAATTCAGTAGACCTGAAAGATGAACAACTCTTGTTGCAAGAGAACTCAGCAAGTATCATATCCAAATAGCAGCCCAAAGGTTGGCAGCCCAAAACAAGGCAAATGAAAGCCAGCTTACTGAAGCTGGGACTGAATATGTGTTTTGACTATAGTGATGGGGAGCACCGTGAAGCTAGCATAGTTTTTTGCAATCAAAACTAATTTAGTCAAGAAGCATGTATGTCTCTCAAAAGGAACAAATGATAGACTCATGAAATTGTGATTGTCACTTGCAGGAAAGCAACATGCCACCATCAGAGTGAGTATACTCCCACCATGACAAACCTTGATGAGGTCAAAGAAAAAAATTATGAAGACCTGACAATACTTATCCTCAATGTGTTAAAAGAGAACAAGTGTGTAATTCTGAGTGACTATCAGACATGGTAGGGAGTCAGTCCTTGTGAGGAATGGAGTCAGAAACAGCAACAGCAACCATCACTTACTATTTAATACTGGTACATCTCATTACCTTCTCATTGCCAACACTATTATCCATTTACCGAAACACAATAAAACTTCATAGATGTGCCCTTGCAGAATACACTGGCATCTAATAGACTATGTCAATTTAAGAAAAAGAGACATAGAGGATATGAGAGTGACAAAGGCAGTGTGTGCACAGAGTGCTGGACTGATCACAGCCTTATCCTCTCCAAGCTAAACATTTGCATTCAACAAAAGCAGCAGCACCAAGGCAAAATGACTACCAGAAAAGTAAATATCAAGAGATTAGAATGTTTCTCCAAGTGTGAGCAGTTTGTTATTAACTTGAAGGAAAAGCTAAACCAGCACATAGTTGGCAACAGTGGAGCAGAAAATGATAGTAACAATCCAAAGCACTTTTATGATGTAATGAAGGTTGTTTAGGGACCAAAGACCTATGGTGAATCTCTACTATTCAGTACTGATGTAGCCACATTGATTAGTGATAAAGACATGATCCTAGAGAGGTGAGCTGAACACTTCCATAGTGTTCTCAACAGACCATCATCAATCAATGCTAAGCCATTGGTTGTATAACTCAGGTTGAAGCCAATCTCTCTCTAGTCACACTTCCAACTGAAGAAGAGGTTTTGAATGTCATTAGACTCCTCTCATGTAGCAAAGTGCCTGGTGCTGATTCTATTCTAGCTGGAATTTAAAAGGCAAAGGATCCATTGCTTATACAAAAACTGACAAATCTTCTGGATTATATGGCAAGAGAAGGTTTATTCCTCAGGAATTCAAGGATGCCTCCATTGTCCATCTCTATAAAGGAAAAACAAATAGTCTGTCCTGTGACAATCATATAGGGGTCTCTCTTAGTCATTACTGGAAAGATGCTTGCCAGAGTCACTCTTAATAAGCTCTTCCTTCACCTGGAAAATTGTCATCTGCCCAAGAACCAAGCAAAGCTGCCGTGAGTAAGTCACGTGATATGGTAAGACTTGCATCTTCCCAATTTTAACTTATATTCAAGAGTATTCCATGCATCCTAATTTTGCACTAAAGACAATTTAGTTATAAATGACTTTTAAGTAATACCAACACAAATTTTTAAAAGCTTCACATAATAGTCACACCCCACTTTTTTCCCAAAGACTTGTATCAAGTCTGTGACAATTATACAGTGAAATACAATATTAGTGTCATGCCAGGAAACTGAATAGTTTCCATTTGAATTGTCTTACAAAGATTCCGAAGATCAACTGGCAAGATAAGGTAGTAGATACTGAGGTCCTTTCCCTGACTGAACTGCCAAGCATTCAAATTCTACTACAGAGACACAGCTCTGATGGGCTGGCCACACTGTCTGAATGCCGACACACATGTGCCCAACAAGGCAAGTGTTCACATGATGGTCAGAAGAAGCAATACAGGGGCTGCTAGGTGGCGCAGTGAGTAAAGCGCTGGTCCCAGAGTCAGGAGGCCCTGAGTTCAGTTCCAGCCTTAGACACTTGACACCCACAAAAAACAAAACAAAACAAAAAAAACTATCTGTGTAACCTTGGGCAAGTTACTTAACCCCAATTGCCCTCCAAAAGGCAAAAAAGAAGAAGAAGAAGCAATACAAGGACACTCTCAAGGTCTCGCTGAAGAACTTGGGAATTGATTGTGAGACAAGGGAAACACTGGCACAGGACTGTCCAACATGATATGACCACACCAAAGAAGGCATTGTACTCCATGGGCAAAGCAAAAATGCAGTAGCTCAAAGGAAATGTGAGATGTGCAGATTTAGAGACATCTCTACTCCAAATGTTCATATGCATCATTTGTGGCCAACTTGTGGTGGAGCTCATCTTGGTCTAATTAGTCATAGTCAGACATGCTATACTTTGACCCCAACATAGTGATATAATTTTGGTCCTTTTCAAGAATGAAGAACAACAACCAATCCACCAATACAGACCTAAAAGCTCCAAGAATTTTTCTAGTATTTCTTGTCTTTAGTGGGAAACTTCCATGTATATATGTATATGTGTATATAAAATGTATTCATATACATATGTGTATACATATACATATGTTTATGTACATATACACTGGCTTCTCTGGCTAGACCCTACCTTAGTGCCAAAAGGTTGCCAGCTATCTCTGTGTAGACCCATGATGGATAGAGGCATTAATGTACTTTCTCTGCAGTTTACTTGATAATCAATTTGGTGCTCTTTTTTCATCTTTATATAAGGGCTGGGCTATTCTGCTTCCATTCAATCAATCATCTTAACCACAAGAATGACTACTTTTTTGTAATTAAATAATAGTATTGGGATGTTGAGATAGCAAGATGGTCCGGTGGAGTGTTGGGCCTAAAGTCAGAAAGAGTTGTCTTCCAGAGTTCAAATCTGGTCTCAGACATTTAATAGCTGTGTGATTCTGGGCAAGTCATTTAACCCTGTTTACCTCAGTTACCTCATCTGTAAAATGAGCTGGAGAAGGAAATGGCAAAAATCTTTGCCAAGAAAACCCCAAATGGGGTCACGGAAAGTTGGACATGACTAAAAATGATTGAGCTACAGCAACAACAAATTGGAACGTAAGCTCATTTTTAAGTTCATTAACAACATGAGGCACAACTTTAACAGATACTAATGACCCAAATACATCCCATATGACAAAATAATGGATGGATGGGTTCTGAAGCCAATAAACTCCCCCTAGCTTTTGTTTCTCCCTCAGATTCCCTTTGCTAACTCTCACCAAATTTTCTCCACTCCCAGTAATATATTTTTCTCATAGCCACTCCATAACCACAATAGCAACTATTCTCTCTTTATTTCCCACCATTTGTACAACTCCCATATAGAAATGCAGGTGCTACCACTCCCATTGCTGACTGTCCCAATGGGAGCTTTTCCTCTTATGTGTGGAGGTATTGACTGTATGTCTCTTTCCCTCCATCCTCACATCTCCTAGAATTTGTATGGTTAGTGTAAGGGAGGATTCCTAGGAAGGGAAAGTGTGGTTAGTGTTCTGACTTGGTCAGAACACAATAAATTTCTTTTGTTAAAATTAAAGATTCATTTTGATGAACAAATTTGGAGTCAAAGAAAAAAAAATCTGGATTGTAATCCCAGCTCTGTAAGACCATGCAGAAGTTGTTTTGTCTTTCTGGGCTTCAGTTTCCTCATTTGTAAAATGGGAAGATGGTTGGATTAGATGATACCCTCAATCCTTTTGTGCTCTAAACATACTGTTTGTTCTAACAAACTTCCCTTTTATAATGTATGTTCCCCATAGGAGGTTTAAACCCATGATGCATTTGGAGACAGAGCATCTGAGATCAAATCTGGCTCTTAGATTTTCCACCTTGGACAATCCACTTAACCTCCCTAGGGGCCTCCATCTTCCCATCCCTTACTTCCTCAATTGTAAAATGAGTGGTTTGTTTGCAGCAGGTGACCTCTAAGGGTCCTCCCAGATCCAAATCAATGATCTATGATCCTGTGGACATACACATTGCTTCAACCAATTCTCTTCCATTTATTCCAATTCAATTAAATTCAATTCAAGGGAGTCTGACAGAGTGGACAGAGAACTGATCTTGGAGTCAGAAGACTTGAGTTTTAGTAGCTGCTTCAACACATTGCAGCAAGTTGCTAGATCTCTTTGTTCTTCATTTTCCCAATGTACTGTACACAATACCACTCTGCCTCCCCAATGGCATTATTCACTTTAAAATTGCTTGATATTTATTTTGCACTTCATTAAAAGTATTTCTCATAACAATCCTGGAAAATGGGCACTGAAAGATCAGTATATCCTTTTTATGAAAATGGAAATGTGGACTGAAAAGAGATGGTTTCACATAAGAAAATACACCTAGTCACTGAAATAGCCAGGACTTTACTATCTTAAATGTCTTTTTCACTTTACCAAAGGGACTATTTTGTCCTTTCCCTGGTTCTGTTTCCATTTCCTGGAAACATCTTCTGCAACACAGAATCATGGCCTTTGTGATGGAACCTGTGACCCTGCTGGAGCAGAACATTACAATTTTGTACATCTCTAAATGAAAGAGGTTTTTTGTTTTGTTTTATTTTCCATCCTTATGTCAAACAGAAATATGCCTCCCTACAATATCCCCAATCATTCCTAGTTCTGCTTTCTACAGGCAGGCAGAACAACTAGAATGCTTCCACATTTCACATATTTGAAGATAGCTCTCATTCCCTCCACCCCAAGGCTTCTCCAGGGTAACCTGTCCTTTTGATCTTCAAATGGCATGGGGACCAGTCTCCTGCTTACCTTGCTCTGAATAAGCTCCAGATTATCAGTATCCTAGATAAAATGTGGGAATTGGAAGTGAGCACAAGACTTGTGATGGGACCTACTCAAGGCAGAGTATGGAGAAACTTTCACCTTCAATCTGGACACCAAGCTTTTCCTAATTGCAGTCTAAGACTGAATTAGCCTTTTGGGTCACTACTTCACACATTGTTGTGTCTTCTCAAGCTTACTAGTCTACTAAGGGCCCCAGGTCTTTTTTCAATGTTAAATGTAGTCTCAGCACACATTCTCCTGTCTATATTATACAGTTGTCATTTTTGTAAACTTTATATTTACTTTATTTTATCCCTATTTAACTGTTTTTATCTCATTGTATCCTGACTTTTTAATCAGATGTTTTAACTATGTCTCCTAGCTTTGTATCATCTGTAAACCTAATAAACATGCAGGTATGCCTTTATTCAAGTCATTAATAAAAATGTCCAAGAGAGCCTACTCCTTTGTACTTCAAAGGCCTTTTTGCAAAAATCCATTCATGTGAAGTTTTTAACCCACTAAAAGATACAACATTAAAATATCATTCCCCCTCAATAGACTCTTTCATCTTATTATTTTATAAATATTTATCACTACTACTAATAATTCACATTCTTTGAGTGTTTCAATGTTTATAAAGTACTTTCCCTACAATATCCTAGTGAAATATTATTTTTCCTGTTTTGCAGAAGGGAAAATTGGGACTCAGAGGGATCAAGCAATTTATTCATGGTTATATCTTCACTGGCTGAGTGAAGGTACCATCTGTGGAACAGACAAGTCTTGAGTCCTGGGTCCCATTCAGTCATTGGAGAATATCTGAAGAATATCCCCTGACTGAGGAGAGGATTTCCTATCAGAAATTTCCTTCAGCCTTCACATCCCATTCTGAAACTTCCTCCAGGCTAATTAACTTGGTGGCCTCCAAGGTCTCTGTTTCAGTTTTTTACTCTAATCTTTTTTTTTTTCAATTAAATCATTTTAATCAAACTCCCCTTTTTCTTGCAAACTACAATTTTCCAAAAGACTTGCCCCAAAGGGATTGTTTATGATGTTAGAATCAAATGTAAGCCAAAGAGCTCAGCAGCCACCCAGGTGGTGATTTCCAGGAAAACTGAGCCCCCTTTTTCTTTAAATAAAGCACAGAGCTGGCCATGAAGAAACCAAAGAAAAAAAGTTATGCTAGTATATACCTTGACTATGTGTAGTTCAGCCCACACTCCCATTAGTGAACTATGAAAATTTTTGCTGTCACCTTGCTAAAGGATAAGGTCTCAAAGGCAAAAATGGTTCACAGTCATTCATTTTATTTAATATTTCTGTTCACTTGTCCTCTCTCCACTGAGAGAATAACAAATTCTATTTACATCCAAAAGAAATCATGATTTTCAAACCTTAAAAAAAAGCCTTCCTGACAAGTTCTTCATCTTTCCATCCCTCAGAATGCTTGGCCTAATATAAGACAGCTTTAATAAACAGAGTGCACTACTGGCTAAGAATTTTTTTTTTAATCTGGTGTTTATAATTCCAATTGGTGTAAAATTTCCTGATGGTTAACACATCATGTTACAGACACTCTTCAATGAATGACTCATTCCCAAATAATTGACTAGCTTTGTAATTTGGGAAGTAAAAATCATATTTATGAGTCCCCAGAGGGTAGCACCTAAATTGCTATGCATAAAAAGCAGATAAATTATTTTTTTTAAATCACGAAAGCCCCCATTAGCTTTTATCTGTGCATTAAGGGAGTGCTTCCTAAGCACAGATGGCTTCCTAAAATCACATGAGTATATTTTAATTGAGGCTTTTTTAATATCTTGATGGCAAAATTACATGTTGGTTATTGTAATCCTGTCTCATATTCAGTGGGACATAAGTGAATGGGTTGGATTTCTTGCCACTGACACTCTCCTGATGCTCTCTGAGGGTGACTGACACTCAACACTGACCAACAGTATGTTATGACTTCTGATGAATTCTCATTGATTATATAAATGTAAGGGAAGGAGGGACAGATGGAGAAAGGAAGAAAGAAAAAAGAGAAAGCAAGAGGAAGGAGGAGGAGGAGAGAGAAGAAGGAAGAAAAGAAAAGAAAAGAAAAGAAAAGAAAAGAAA
>NW_027186455.1:1956096-1969851 GCF_028583685.1 Petaurus breviceps papuanus | reverse complement strand
AAAAGAAAAGAAACAAAGAAATTCATAGAGGGTGCTTTGGACTAGGTTGGCAAAATGTTGCTTCTAACTCTAATTGTATTTTTATTCACCATGGATTTGAAATCTAGAAGTCCTGGGCTTTTAAACTAAAGAGTCCTTTCCCCACTTTTCCAGAGTACTGTAAATTAGTTTAGTATGCTTGAAAGAAGCCATAATTGTAACTGGTCTTGTTGACACATCAGCTTGATGCCACACAGAGCCAGGCTTGGGACCCTCGCCCTCGGTTTTCTAGTTACAGTGCATTTTAAGGGCCTGACAGGTCTGGTGCTAAGATGTTCTGAATTAGATTTGAATTACAACCGCTAAATGCCCTTGTCAAAGCTTGTTATGTTTGACACTAGCCATATCCACGAGCTGACTGTTCCTATGGAGGGTACACAGCTTAAACAAAGACATACTCCCCAGTTTCATGCAGAATTGTCAAAATATAATTGAGTTAAAAAGAGCAGCAAAAGGAGCAGGATTGCAATCTTTGCTTCTCCTTTTGGCTTTGAAATAAATCCAGGAGACAATTTTGTGGCATCATAAGTACAAAATGAGAAGAAGGCTTTCTCCCAACATGCTGGGTTCTAACAAAAGAAACAACCCAGAATTGTCTCCATATTTAAATATTTAAAGTAGCCCAAACATTTTCAAACCCACTGGGGCTTTGTGCTTAAAGTTCCTCAAGAGAAAGGAGTAAAAACAGCTGGCAGTGAGGGGATGGAGAAAGGACTATATTCAACCAGGATTTCTGAAGCAGGAACAGAGACCATGAAAAAACCGAAACGTCTCTCTACTCAAGAGCCTCCTTCCATTCAGTTGTAGTCACTAAATCATAGGATGGTTGAACTCCGGGACCTGATGATCATGAAGTTCCATCCCTTCCTTTGATAGATTAGGAAACTCAGACTTAAGGCCTAGAAATGGAAGGCCCAAAGTTGCACACATTGGCAGAGCTGGGAGAATAGAACACGATTCTCCTGATTTCCATGCCAGGGTGATGGCAACTAGAATTCACTAATATACCTCAGCAAATCACAAAGGATAATCTTGCAATGCATGTGCCTGGAAATTCTGTTCAACCCTCTTTTGCAGGCCCTTTCTATGTTTGGAAGTTTCTAACTTAAGGGTACTGATGAAATGCAAATTACAGTAGGAGTGTGCGGTTTTTGGATGAGAAGAAAGCAAACCCTGCTTGTCCTGACCCAGTAAGGTATGCAAAGTGCCTCTCCTAATAAGGTTCTCTATTCCATATGTATTTATTTGCTTTAATGGAAATAGCAGGTTGTCAGATACCAAAGCATACTTCTTGGCCTCCTGATGGTGAGCATAAATTTATAGGGCTTAGCTTAAAAATACCTCCAAGAGACATTCCAGTGGCCTGTCCAGGAGATCTCCTGTCCAGAAGCAACTGGGAGTGTGATGAAAGAGCAGGTTCTCAGGCCCCATCTGGAAGGGACATTTTAAGTTTCATTAAGGAAAACTCTTGAGGAGTTAAAGGAATGTTTGCCCCATTGGAAGTGGAAGAGAGAGAAGGGAAATATGGAGGAACCAGAGAGAGAAAGAAGTGGTCGCAAATTCCACAGGAGCCTTGGCAGCAAACCATTTAAGACCAGTTCGATCCCTTAAATCTCGACCTTAGGGAAATGGAACAGCTCCCTTCTCCATCTGGGCCACACGGAAACACATTGGGAGAAAAATATCTCCAAAGCTGATGTTAAACAAGTTTCTAGCAGAGAGCAAAATATTCTCCTTTGAAAAAAAAATTAGAAAAACACTGGAAGCTCCAAGCTGAAACTGATTAAGTATGTGTCTGAATCTACCTACTGAATTGCCCAGCAAGTGTAAACAGCCTAGACTATTATGAACCCAATTCATGGTTTAACTTTGGGAAGACAAATATTGAAGAAGGAAATGTCCCAGGCCCAACAAACTCCATATTTAAAACCCTTAAAGGTACCAGGAAGTAGCTTAAATATGCACCCCTTTCTCTCTGTTGATTTTTGTATTCAATTAAGAAGTCAAGGACTTTTAGCAGTGTTGTCCTGATATAATTCAGATGCAAATCACATTTCTGGAGTTCAGCTGCTGCCCTTTAAGCGGGACTCTTTTGACACAATAATTATAGGGCTGGAACGATGCTTTACATTAGTGTATAAAACACTCATTAAATTAAAATTCTTCCATGAAATCATGAAAATAAACAGTCTGTCCAAACTGGCATCAACAAATTCACAGGGTGCTCCTGCGCTTTCTCACAGTCGCCCCGCTAGTGACTGTACTACAAGGCCCTATTTAACCACGAAGTGTTAAAGGTTCACATTCCTTTGAAGGCTCCATTCTGCTTCTTTTTAAGATTATTGCTTTAATTGTTTTTACAACTTGTAAGATTTTAAAGCTATTAGGCCTCAAATGGAGGAGGGAGGGAGAGGATCTGAAATGGTGATTATTATAACTTTCATAAACTGTTGGGGAGATGACTAGGGTTACCCTGCACTCTCCACGCAGAAGAACTACACACACATCCCCATCCAAGATCTTAGGGGACACATAAAACTGCGAGTTCCTTCATGTCTGCTCAAGTGGGATCAGCGATTTTATGGTGCTCTTGGGGGATGGGGAGATAAATGCCATCATTTTGAAGAGCACAAGATGGAAAGGGAAATGGGGAGGGAATTGGTTACCCTTATCCCATCCTTTTTTCCCCTTCCCTTTATTTTGTAGTTTCATCTGCCCCCTTGGGATCACAGTTCAACTCAAAGGCTCTGAGAGCTCTAAGGGAACTCGGGAACTATCTAGTCCAACATATGACTAACTAAAAATCCATTCTGCAATTTCTCCAACAAGTGATCTCACTGAGGAAATCCACTATCTTCTGAGATTGCCCATTCAGCTTTTGTATAGCTTTGATTGCTAAGAAGATGTGTGTGTGTGTTTGTATCTGTGTGTCTGTGTCTGTGTGTCTGTGTATGAGTGTGTGTTTGTGTCTGTGTATGTGCACTTCCATCAATTTCTAACACTACTTCTACCCTCTAGTACAAAGAGATTTAATCCCTCTTTCATATGACAGCCCTTCAACTACTTGAGAAAAGCTCATATATTCCCTCCAAGTCTTCTTGTCTCCAAACTAATCATCTCCAGGTCCTTCAGTTAATCCTCTATGTTATATCCTTTAGGATTTTCATCAGTCTTGCTGGCCTGTTCTTGACATGTCTCAGCTTGCTTAGATTTTTCTAAAATGTGGTGTCCAGAACTGAACACAGAACTCCAAATGTGGCCTGACAAGGGCAAAGTATATTGGGATTATGATTCCATTGTCCTGAAGACAATTCTTCTTTTAAAGCCAAGTTAACTTTATTCTGGCTGACATGCCACACTGTTAATTCATATTGAGCCTGAAGGTGATGAAAACATTCAGAATTTTTTAATTAGAATTCCATGATTTCCATATCCTTTATTTGTGATGTTGATTTTTTTAACCCAAGTAGCTGATTTTACGTTTAACCTTGTTATATTTCACTTTATTAGATTCAGCAAAACATTCTAGACAGTTAGGATTTTTAGGATTCAACCTCTGTCATCAACTCGTCATCCTCCCCAGTTTTGTGCTATCTGCAAATTGGACAATCCTGAGATCAATAGTAAACATAGTAAACAACATGAAGTCTAGGACTGAGCTCAGAAATAGTCCAGTAGAGAACTTCCTCCAAGTTGATATCCAAGTTGGACAACTACATTTTTGGTCCAGTAATTTATTCAAGTAGTTCCAAATCCACCCACCCTATTATCTTATCAATATCTTTCCACCTTATCCAAAAATATAGAATAAAAGATTTTATCAAAGGCTTTGCTGAAATCTAAGAATGCTATGGTTACAACATTCTCCTGACTTCCAATTCTAGTAACTGTCCAAAAAAAAAAAAAGAAAATGAGACTGAATTGATATGACTTTTTCTTGAAGAACTCATGATGGTATCTAATGATTACTGATACTCATTTCTAATTCTGAAAATATCCCCTCAGTAATGTGTTCTAGAATTTTACCAGGAAGAGAAGTCAAAATCCCCATTATAAAGTCTGTAGAAGGCTTCTTCCTCTTTTTGAGAAACAAGAACATTTTTCCTTCTTCCCTCATGCAGCACATCTCTCATTCTCCAAGAAATATCAAAAGTCCCTATATATTCAGCAATCAACACTGTCAGGTCTTTCAGCACTCTAAAGAAAATTTGACCAGTTTAATGATGTTAACTCATTGAAGGAGACTAGATACTCAAGTATCTTAGGGTTTCCATTCCTTCTAATCATTTTTGTTATACCTTTCCAAGGTCAATGATTATTGTCTTTAGAAGAAAAACAGAAGTAAAAGTAAGAGGAATTCAATTTTCTCACCATTATCTATCATCATCATTCCACCCACATGGAAAGTGGTCATTTTGTATTCAACATAACTTAAAAAAAAATTTTTTTGCTGTCATTCATTGGAAAAGGATCTCACATTTAAAATACTAACAAGTTAAAATTTATAAATAATTACATTTCATTAAAAAGGTTCCACACAAACAAAACCAATGCAGCCAAATTAAAAGAAAAACAAGAAAGTGAGGGAAAAATTTATAGTGCTTTTCTCTGATAAAGGCCTCATTTCTTAAATGCATAAAGCAATGAGTCAAATTTATAACAAATATGAGTCATTCCCCAATAAATAAATGACCAAAGGATATAAACAGGCAGTTTTTGTATAAAGAAATAAAATAAAGTTACCTGTAGTCATATGAAAAAATACTCTAAATCATTATTAACTAGAGAAATGCAAATCAAAACAAATCTGAGGTACCACCTCATGCCTATCAAATTAGCTAACATGATAGAAAGAGAAAATAACAAATGCTGGAGGGGATATGGAAAAATTGGGATACTAAATGTCCTGTTGGTAGAGTTGTGAAATGGTCCAACCATTCTGGAGAACAATTTGGAATTATGCCCAAAGGGCAATAAAACTGTGCTTAACCTTTGATGTAGCAGTGCCACTACTAGGTCTGTGTCCTAAAGAGATCAAAGGAAAAGGACCTACATGCACAAAAATATGTATAGCAGCTCTTTTTGTGGTGACAAAGAATTGGAAATTGAGAGGATGCCCATCAACTGGAAAATATCTGAACAAATTATAGCATATGATTGTGATGGAATAGTATTGTGCTATAAGAAATGATGAGCAGGATGCTTTTGGAAAAATCTGGGAAAGCTTATATTAACTGATGCAATGTAAAGTGAGAAGATCCAGGAGAACACTGCACCTTTAATAGCAATTTTGTATAAAGATCAACTGTAAATGACAACTTTTCTCAGCAATATAAGGATCCAAGACAATTTCAAAAGACTTATAATGAAAAATGCTATCCACCTCCATAGAAAGAGCTGATACAGTTGGAGTGCAGATTGAAGCACTATTTTTTTAATTTTCTTTACTTTTCTTGTCTTTTTGCAACATGACTAATATGGAAAAAATGTTCCGCATGTTTTCACATTTCTTGCCTTCTCAATGGGTACGGGAGAGGCACAAGGGAGAGAGATAATTTAGAGTCCAATGCTAAAAATAAATAAATGATAAATTTGACAATTTTTTAAAGAAATTTATGAATTATCTAAAGACTGGTTCACCCTTTGCCCATTTTCCCATTAGTTTGTCACCATACCTGCAGAAGACTCACCATCTAAATACAAACTTTTGCCCAGTGTTGTTATTTGGCTATGAGTCAAGGAACACCATAGTTTCTAAATAATTTAAGGTCATTTCACCCACGGGGTAATGGAGAGAAGCATGGTGAGTGTGAGGAGGCTGTATCACATCACAAATGAGAAATAGGAAGGATGTTCAAGATAGAGGACGTCGTCCAAGAAGTGAATAAGCAAAAATGATTACCTACATATGCGATGAAAAAAAGGGATGATAGTCACACTGTTGCATGTCTTTGCCATGTCAAAATAACATGAGGAAGTCCTTTAGCATTCTGAGTGAACAGCCAGTGGTGGATTTAAGGGAGAGCGTGAGAAAGTCATATAGGTCAGGTAGACATGAAAAGGTTGCTATCAACACTGGAAGAGCACAATTTACTTTGAGTACTCATTTGTCTTTAGCATGTCTCATACGTCTCAGAATTTTTTAGACTTAAGCATTTCTCCAAACAGTTCTTATATAGCTATTCCTAAATAGTAGTGGTCTTTAAATATAGAGGCAGCTAAATAGCACAGTAGATAGAATGTTGGACCTGTAGTCAGGAAGATCTGAATTCAAATCCAACCTCAGACACTTTTGACCCTAGGCAAGTCAGTTGACAGCTATCTGCCCCAGTTCACTCATCTGTAAAATGTGGATAACACCTCCCACCCAGAATTGCTGTGAGGATAAAATGATATTTATAACGAGCTTTGCAAACTTTACAACACTATCTGTATGTTAGCTGCTGTTATTATCATCCTTATTATTCATCTGTAGTTGCTTGTTCTTGGAAGTAACTTCCAAACATACCTTTTTGAATTTTGATTTTGTCTATAAATTCCCTTTGCATTCTAATCAGTTTCTTCATTTAAATTTCCATTTCATTGGAACCATTTGCACTTGTTTTCAGAATTTCATTCTTGAGAGCGTTTCCTCTCAAGTGAATTTCTCCTTCAAAATATTATACTATTAGATCCCACTGTCCTTTCTCTCAACTCCTTGAAATCTGCACTCCAAAGCAGAGGTTACTTGTGAGAATGGGACTGACTTCCCTCTGTCTATGATGTAGCCTCCCCAACCTGAAAAGTTCCTATCATTCCTGCAACAACTGGTTCCTCTTGATTGATCAGGATCTGGTCCAGAATGGAAGATTCTTTTGTCGCTTTCTCTACCTTTTGAGGGATGAAATTCTCTTCAAGGCAAATCACAAGTCTGTCATCTGCTCTGCATTTGGCTAAGAGATGTCTAGCATAGTTGAAGTCCACCATCATTATACATGAGGTTTATGATCTATTTCTGAGCCACTTTCAATAATTTTTTCTTTTGTTCAAGTGATCTACTTTTTTCCTGGTTTGTCCTCATGCAAAAGTTCTCCCCAAAGTTTCCTCCCTTAGGTTTTTGTATTTCTTCATAAAAGTACATAAAAATAATATAATGGTATTTTCATTTTTTGTTATTCTGTTCTTTTAAAATACACTATACACTTTCAATGCTAAATTTCAATCGTCAGTCTCATCCCATTCAAGTATCGGCGTGATACCTATGATATCAAATTTGCTTCCTTGTATGACGATTTCCATTTTGCCCTTTCTATTGCCAAAATTTTTGCATGTACACATAGGCTTATGAGGCTATATATTTTATGGCTGTCTCTCATGTTGGATATGATCTCATCAATTCACAGACAAATGCCTACCATGGGCCACAATTTGTGCTGGACACTGAGGAACAAAGACAAAAGCTAGTCACTGCTCTCAAGGAGTTTACATTTCAATAGAGGTGACGACATATACATACTAATCTATACAAAACACTTGCAGAACAGATACAAAGTAACTTTGTGGCACTGGCACTAGCAACCAAGAAAGGTCTCATGCTGAAGGTAGCCCTGTAGCCCAGTCTTGAAGGAAACCAGAAGATGTCGTGATGTGGAGTTGAAGAGAGGGTATATTCTAGGCATCAGTGGACAGCCAGGGCAGACATGGAGATGGGGAATGGAGTGCTGTGTATGAAGAACAGTGACAAGGCTAATTCAGCAGGACTTTGGAGTAAAATGAGAGGAGTATTGTGAGATAAGGCTAGAAAGGTGGAGTGGGGTCACTTTTCTACCCCTTGAGCTCCTTCCAGGAGTGAAGAGTTTTAAATGTCAAACAGAGAAATTTACAGTTGGTACTAGAAGTAAAAAGGCATCACTGCATCTTATCGAGGTGCAGAGTGGGGATAGGGATATGACATGGTTTGACTTGGGCTTTAGGAAAATCACTACAACTCTCCTGTTTCTCCTCTTGTATTATATCTGCTCCTCTCAGTAGTGTCAGATCTTTTCTTTTTTTCTTTTTTTTTTTTTCATTTTTTAAAGCAACAGGGGTTAAGTAACTTGCTCAAGGTTACACGGCCAGTTATTTCTGGGTGTGGTGCTAAGTATCTGAGCCTGGATTTGATCCAGGTCATCCCGACACTATAGCTGGTGCTCTTACTCGCTGAGCCACCTGGCCACCCCTAGTGTCAGATCTTTTCAAGTCATTTTTTCTTCATTCTTCTTCAGTTTAAATAGTTTCTCATTAGAGTCAGAAGAATCTAATAAATATGTTTTTATTGGTTCTCATCAAGACAACACCCTATCAATCTCTGATCCAAATACCATATTTCCTCCATAGTAAGCCCTGGTTTAGAAATCCATATCCAGCTCTTAGAAAGGAAAAAAAACATAATTGGGGAATGGCTGAACAAGTTATGGTATATGATTGTAATGGAATGCTTTTTATCGTGCTATAAGAAATGATGAACAAGATGCTATCAGAGAAACCTGAAAGACTTACATGAACTGATGCAAAGTGAAGTGAGAAGGACCAGGAGAATGTTGTACATAGTAACAGTAATATTGTAAGATGATCAACTATAAATGATTTAATTATTCTTAGCAATACAATGATCCAAGACAACTCTGAAGGATTTAGGAAGAAAAATTCTATCCATCCCCAGAGAAAGAATTGATGGATTGTGAATAGAGATTAAAGCATACTTTTTTAACTTCATTTTTCTTGGTTATTTTTAGTCTATGCTTTCTTTTGCAACAAGACTAGTACATAAATGTTTTTTGGGAGGGGGGTTGTTTGTTTTGAGGTCTTTTTGCTTTTTGGAGGAGGGAGGGCAGGTCACACAGCTAGTAAGTGTTAAGTGTCTGAGGCTGGATTTGAATTCAGTTCTCCTGATTCCAGGGCAGGTACCCTATTCATGGAATCACCTAGCCACCTCCAGAAATATGTTTTGCATGATTGCACATGTATAACCTATATCAAATTACTTGCCTTCTCAATGGGGGCGGGGGGAAAAGAGGAAGGGAGAGAATTTGGAACTCAAAATTTTAAAAGCAAATGTTGAGAAAGAAACCATTATCATAGCCCTTCCCAAATTTGCTTTTCCCTTTTGGGTCTTCTATCTTCAATATAGGAAGTAGTGATAAAGCAACCCGTTCCTCCAAACTCCTCGCTGTCATTGTCTTTGTCTTTGTCTTCATCTTCTTTTTTTTCTTTCTTCTTCTTTTCCTCTGAATTTCATAATCCTTAGCAATGTTCTCTAGGTACTGACCCAATTGGTGGCTTCATTTATCCCCACATGAATTACTAGAAGTGGGTAGTAGTGACCAAGTTTTATGGTTCTCTGGAAGCTTCCCATCACATTACTCAGACTTGTGCCAGGAAGACAACAAGTATTTGATGTTTATGTCGGGTTAGAAAAGAGTTAACTTAATACCACTGAGTAAGGAGTCACCAACCACTTTCCAATAACTACTCATTACTTTCCTCCTCTTCTTTTGACCATTACTGGATTATCTCTTATCTAATGTCACTTGGGGAGCTATGTCATCTTTTCTTAGAATGCAAGAACCTGCATTCATAGTGGAAGGCTATTCAGACTTTCTCTGTAAGCAAAAACTCCTGGCTATCATAGTTTTGTGAAGCAATGTGTGTCTTCTCCCTTCCCTCCAACCCAGAGGAAAGGATCATGAGACTATTTTATGGTTGGTCTGATAGTGGTAATCAGTTATCTCCATATGATCTTAAAAAGCAAACATAATCTAAGGCTGCATTTTGTTCTACTGAATCAAAAGCTTTTGGTAATAAACAAACAAAAACAACAGCAAGATCATGTATTTTCTAAATCAGTCAGTTGCTTTACACTGAAAATGGTGTAATGGAGAAAATAACCTGTGAAACTCTACCTATTCCTTTGTCATATTTTCATTAAAGATGAGTTTGTCACATGTACATATTATTCTTTTTAAATTTTTTATAGAAACTAGGAAGTAGGCATAAGGATCAATAATTGCTATATCTTCTTGGTCATGTTTGTGTGTGTGTGTGTGTGTGTGTGTGTGTGTGTGTGTGTAGTGAAAACTGTTTATGCCTTTTTTTCTAAATGTTTGGTATCTGTTCCTCCTTATTCAGATATCTTCAAAACTGATCTTTCACTGCCTTCAAAATAGTGTTACTTTTGACATAGTTTTTTTTTCTTATGTGTATTTTGTGAAGTCCGGGGCTCTTTCTGAAAGCATCTTTTGGCATTCTCCTTCATTTTTTCATCAGATGACAAGGTGTTCAAATACAAATGTGGAGGTTCCATTGTCATGAGTATAAGAATGTATTACTATAAAAATACTTGCAAATCTATCCTATATTCTATCTATTTACTATGTTCCTTTCAGTTTTATTTATAACTCTTACTGAAATGATTTGACTTCAGTGGGCCTCATACCAAGTCTTGTGTATGCTTGTTATACTCTCCTTTTATTTTCATTGTTTTGAAGGCTATGATGCTCATAATTTTCCACCAAGCTTTCTCATTTTGTGTTCTGTACTTATGTTAACCTTGACTTCTATGGGTTTGGCCTATAAATAAAACATTTGGTGGTTCATCAGTTATTTTAGCTTCCTCACATAGTATATATCACTGTGGTAATGTCTACAGCACCAACAGCAACTGTGAATATGCTGACATAGTGCTGAATCAAAAAATATAACAGGCTTTCCATATATAAGCCAGAAGCAAAATATTTATTCAGACACCAGAAAGCCAAATCCAGAAAACCAAATTCATCATAGCAACAAAGAAATCTATACACAATAACACTGCAGAGAGCAGCACCATCCCAAGGCCTTCTTTCTGCTTGGGCCTTCCCACAAACAAACACAAGCCTAGCTGTCTTCTTGTCTGAATCCTCTCTCTCCCTCTGCACTAACTGCTCTGAGGCCCTGCTTCCTCTTAGCTCTGCTCCACCCTTCCTGCTCCACCCATTCAGCAAACTTCTTCTGTCATACGCTCCATGTGATTATATTCAGTCTAAGGGGAAAAGAAGATCTTCAAATCCCCATTACCATTACACATGGCAACTGTTTTATACAGGTTAAATTTATCCATAATATGTAGCTAACCAGAATCAACGTATTTACTTTATTTATTTAGTCTCATTTTTTTTCTATCTAACAGCTTGCTTAAATGAGTAACATTAGACAACCATGTGAAAAGATACTCTAAATCACTAATAATAACAGAAATATAAATTAAAGTAGCTTTGAGGTTTCATCTCATACCTATCGTCTAGCAAAAATGTTAAAAGAGGAAAATGATGATATTGGAAATGCTTTGGGAAAACAGGTAGACTAGTTCACTGTAGGTGGACATGCATTGGGTTAACCAATTTCTGGAAAGTCATAAAGATCTATACCCAAAAAGTCACTAAAATATACCTGTTCTTAGATTCAGCAATAAACATTCTAGGTCTATACCCCAAAGAGATCAAAGAAAGACAAAAATATTTACATAAACAAAAAACATCAATGGCACATTTTCTGTATCAACCCCAAATTGAAAACTAAGAAAATGCTCTCCTATTGGTGAATGGCTCTAAACTAATCAAGGTATATGAATGTAATAGGATTTTATTATGCCATGAAGTGGATAGCTTCAGAGAAAACTGGGAAGACCTCTATGACCTGATGCAAAATGAAGTTAGTAGAACTAGAAGAACAAGTTATACAGTGACAATAACATTGTAAAGAAAAAGAACTTTGAAAGACTTTAAAACTTTGATTGCAATGACAAATGAGGAAATCAAAAGACAGAAGGTAAAATATGCCACTCCATAGAGAGGTGATGAGCTTAAAGTAGAAAGGGAAAGACATATATTTTCTAGCATGGCCAATCTGTACATTTGTTTTGCTAGATTATGCATGTTTATCATGAGGGACCTATTTTACACTTTTTTGTTCAAAAGTGGGAGGTAAGATTACAAATGCATATATACACGACTTCATTCTTTAATAAAATTAAATTTTAAAAAATCATAGACCCAAACAAAAGAAAAATTTTTAAAGGAAAAAAAATTAAGAGGATAGTTAATATCAAGAAATGGGAGGAGTGATCAAAAAGATCTAACTTGGCTTCATCAAGAACAGGACATGTCTTATTTCCTTCTTTATTTCCTTATTGCCTTCTTTGACAAACTCACTCCTTCACTCAAATCAAAGTCAATTGCAAGTCATGTCATCATCTCCCTGATGTCATGGTCCTCTTAGAGAATGAAGGAAAAACCACAATACTAGCACAGAATGAATGTAAATACTAAATAGTTACTGTGTCTCTTTGGGCCAGGAAGCCTGAGGGTCCACCCCTCCCAGTTTGATTTTTTTTTTCTTTCTTGATTAAAGGGGCCACCCCCTTGATTAACTTCTCAAAGGGGCTTATTCACTGAATGGCCCTCACTCAAAGTGAGAACCTGAAAAGACCTTAGCCTACAAGGGCCAGTGTCTCCCAATGCATTCTGGGCCATCTCCAATCATCCTGATGGATATCAGGTCACTGGATCCAGATGGCTCTGGAGGAGAAAATGAGGCTGGTGACCTTGCACAGCCTTCCCTCTCAAATCCAAGTTAACTGCAAGTCACCTCATCATTTCCCTGATGCAATGGTCCTCTTCAAGAACGAAGGACAAACACAGAAAACAATAGCAACTAGTCATCTGGAGAGTATACAAAGGATCCACAGGTCCAGAATGGTGTAAAGCCTTGAAATCATGCCATTTGAACAAAAGATAAAGAACTGGGAAAGTTTACCCTGGAGAACAGAAGTCTTGAGGATGGAAAGTGGGGGAAGGGCAAGAGGGGAAGGATATGCCAGAGCTTTCTTCAAGTATTTTAATGGCTGGGACATGGAAGAGGGATTAGTGCCAATTGGTGGAATTTATAAAGTAGCAAATTTAGATTTGATACAAAAACATACTGCCTAAATTTGAGAATTATACAAAGCTGGAAAGAGATGGCTTGGAGGGAGTAGATTCCCTCTCACTGCCTTTGATCATAGTTTGGATATATTATAGAAAGGAGTTGTTTTTCAGGTAGTTGTTGAATTAAGATGGTCTCTGCGGTCCCTTCCATCTCCAAGGTTTCATGGATCTAGGGGCCTGAAAAAGCCACATAATCCTAAATTACTGCATGGTTAGCATAAGTGGGCAATTCAACACTTTTCTTATCAGTAGTAAGTGCTGGTGTGTTCAGAGGCCAAAAAAGGAAGGCTAGTGGAAAGCACAGGTGCTTCTACCTCGAGGCTAAAATCCAACATAAATTAAGAAGGGGTGAATGTCCCAACAAATTGACTTCCTTAGAAAAGTTTAGCAAGAAGTACATATCAATCAGTAATCATTTCACTGTGTTAAGCACTAGGGATATAAAGAAAAGAAATGAAAAGAAACAAAAAGAAAAAAAAGAGAAAACACAAGAGAGGAGAGGAGAGGAGAGGAGAAGGGAGGGGAGGGGAGGAGAGAGGAGAGGGGAGGGAAGGGGAGAGGAGAGACAACCATGCCCTGAAGGAGCTCACATCTTAATGGGAGGAGACAATCTATAGATAGATAGATAGATAGATAGATAGATAGATAGATAGATAGATAGATAGATAGATAGATAGATAGATAGATCAATAGATAGATAGATGATAGATAGATAGATAGATGATAGATAGATAGA
>NW_027186455.1:1952488-1955996 GCF_028583685.1 Petaurus breviceps papuanus | reverse complement strand
ATAGATAGATGATAGATAGATAGATGATAGATAGATCGATAGATAGATAGATGATAGATAGATAGATGATAGATAGATAGATAATAGATAGATGATAAATAGATAGATAGATAGATAGATAGATGATAGATAGATGATAGATAGATAGATAGATAGATGATAGATAGATAGATAGATGATAGATAGATAGATAGATAGATGATAGATTGATATAGATAGATAGATGATAGATTGATATAGATAGATAGATGATAGATAGATAGAGAGAGATAGATAGATAGATAAATTAGAAAGAAATATATACACATATATATAAACACACACATATTATATATAGTAGCGTGGAGGGGGAGTGCAAACTTCTCAGAACTTCCCTCTCCCTTCCCCCACTCCTTCTGCTGTTAATCAGCAGCAAGCCCTTTCAGGAGACTTTCAGATTTCCAGGCTCTTGGGGGGGGGGGGGGGGTGAGGGACAGCCCCAGCTCACTCCTCCCCATTGCTTTGGGACCCTTCCCCCCTCCTTTCCCTTGCTGTCAATCAGCCTCCTTGCCGTGCTCCTCAGTTGTTTACCATTGGGGAAGATTTTCCTGCTGAGACTTGAGCCCACCCCCCCAACCAATGGGAGAAGGGACTCCATTACGGTATAAATTCTTGTTCTGCCTTTTGTAAAGTGCCTCTTCCTCATGATTGGTCATGGGGAAGACCTCCCTCTTCACCAGGGGAAGAGAATAAATTCCTGTTCCTATCCTAAGAGATCTCCATGTTCTTGATTAAATTTTGGATGAGGTTTTTCATTACAAACAATAGTATAATATATATGTTGTATGATATATATAATATGATATACAAACTATGTGTTAATATATGTGAAATACCAGAATTGATTCATCAAAAACCAGAATTGATTTTGCTAGAAGAAATATCAACAATCTCAGATATGCAGTGCTACCACTCTAAAGGCAGAAAGTGAAGAGGAATTAAGAAGCCTTTTGATGAACTTTGAAGAGGAAAGTATAAAGTTGGCTTGAAGCTTAACATTAAAAAAAAAAAACCTAAGTTTTTGGCAACTGGTCCCATCACTTCCTGGCAAATAGAGAGAGAAGAAATGGAAGCAGTGTCAGATTTTATATTCTTGGGCTCAAAGATCCCAGCAGACAGCAACTGCAGCCATGAATTTAAAAACGCTTGCTCCTTGGGAGGAAAGCCGTGGCAAATCTGGACAGCATGCTGGAAATTGTGGTGCTGGAAAAGACTTTTGAGAGTACCTTGGACAACAAGGAAATTAAATCAGTCAATACTTAAAGAAATTAATTCAGACTATTCCCTGGAAGGTCAATACAGAAGCTGAAGCTTAAATACTTTGGCCACTTAATGAGAAGACAGGATTTATTGGAAAAGATCCTGATATTGGGAAAGATTGAAGACAAAAAGAAAAGGGGATGGCAGAAAATGGTATGGATAGATGGTTTTCATGGAAGCAACATATATAAACTTGGACAGGCTTCGGGAGGTAGAGGAGAAGGGCTGTGGTGTGCTATGGTCCACAGAGTGATGAAGAATCAGACATGACTGATTGAACAACAATATGACATATGTATATAAAGCTTATAAATACAAAGTAAATTGGAAGCAATCTCAGAGGGAAAGCACTAAAATTAAGACATAGCAGGAAAGGCCTCAGCTAACACATATAAAATTATCTACTTCTATGGCTTTATCCTTATCTACCTTAGCTTCTTTTACTTCATAAAAGGAAATAATTTTTTCTGGTATGACTGGCCTTTTGTGATCACTGCTTCCCTTTCTAGATGCTCATAGGTCAACTCTAGAATTTCTCTAGGAATTAAATTCAATCTCATTCTAGCTCTGTAGTTTAAAGAGTTTCCTTTTTTGAAAATCAAAACAATGTTTTTCTACCTCTGTAACCATGATACATACCTCTGTCATTCCCCAGGATTCAAAGAAAAAAAATATGTATTTCTAAATCTTCAAAAATGTCATCTGGCTTAATTTTTCCTATTTTTTCCCCTTTAGAGAAAACCTAATTATTTTGTGGGGAGAGATAGAAGGGAAGAGCTGATTCAGTTAATCTTGATTTTTTAAAAATCATTTCTCCTTTTCTTGTTTAGCAGTGTAATTCAGGCGAAGATGGGGTAGGCAAGGCAAGGCAAGTCTGGGGGAAACAACAAAGGACACTTCATGATATGACCTTTTTGTTAATGTACATATTTTGAGTGTCTGAAAAGTATGCCCTCCAGGGCTTCAAAGTGTTTATTTGGTGCTTTTTGGTGCCAGCTGTTACCACAAAGGTTCAAAACCTCTGGCAGACAGTAATACACAGGGTTTTTATTCCATTTCTAGGCTCTGAACTCAGGAGTCCCTACTGACATTTCGGGGGAACCTCAACTGTGATTTTATTAGTACTGGGAATTCCTAGTAAGGAAATATCCAGGGTAAACTAGCCCTGGTTCTGCAAGTTATGTTCTTAGAGAATTAGTGACTTGAGCACTGAGAGGTAAAAGGACCTGCCCCAGGCCACCTGGTCAGACATAGCCCCTGAAACTTTGAATCTAAAGCTGGCTCTATCCATTATACCACATACCTTTGCACCTATACAATTACTGTAATGCACTTTCTAACAAGAAACTTTTGTTGCCAATAGATAAACCATTTCAATTCAGTGCAATTCAACCCAACTCAATTCAAAAGAGAGAGAGATTGAGAAAGACAGAGAGAGACAGAGAGAGAGAGAGACAGAGAGAGAGAGAGAGAGAGACAGAGAGAGAGAGAGACAGAGAGACAGAGAGAGAGACAGAGAGACAGAGAGAGAGTATTAAGAACTCAAGTAAGCAAGACAGCAGCTGGTGGTTCAGTGGATAGAGCTGTTGTAACTGGAATCACGAAGACTTGAGTTCAAATTCCACCTCTGACACTTACTAACTCTGTGACCCTGGGCAAGTAATTTAGTTTCTGTTTACCTCAGTTTCCTCAACTGTAAAATGGGGATAACAGCACCTATCTCCCAAAGTTGTTGTGAGGATCAAACACAATATTTGTAAAAAGTGCTTAACCCTCTGATTCACACATAGTAGGCTCTATATAAATATTTATTTCCTTCCTCCAGTCCTCTTGTTGTTCAGTCCAGTCGCATGCAGCTCTTGAACCGTAGCACCTCCAGTCATTAAGAAAATGCAAATGTTAATAAAGCATAGACAGTGTTCTGAAAGTGGGTGAGATAATGTTTCCCCAAAAAAATCTATGCTTCTATCCGTATGAACCCTCCCTCCTCCTACTAACATGAAACTGCTCCTTCCCTTCCTCCTTCTTTCATGTTTTCAATGGGAAAGAAAGAAAGAAAGAAAGAAAGAAAGAAAGAAAGAAAAGAAAGAAAGAAAGAAAGAAAGAAAGAAAGAAAGAAAGAAAGAAAGAAAGAAAGAAAGAAAGAGAAAGAAGGAAGGAAGGAAAGAAAGAAAGAAAGAAAGAAAGAAAGAAAGAAAGAAAGAAAGAA
>NW_027186455.1:1945639-1952478 GCF_028583685.1 Petaurus breviceps papuanus | reverse complement strand
AGAAAGAAAGAAAGAAAGAAAGAAAGAAAGAAAGAAAGAAAGAAAGAGAGAAAGAAAGAAAGAAACTCCCCAGCTGGCGGTCAATGTCAATGCTCTGCTGCTGAGACTGCACAGTTAGACTGATCCTCAGACAGAAGATCCCCAGACCCTTGCTGGCCCCACACTCAGAACCATTCTGGTGTGGTCAGACTTGACAGACCTCTAGTTCCACTGGGACCCACTTTTGAAATGCCAGGGTGACTTCCATGCCATTCAGAGACACAGAAGGAGGACTTCAGTGCAGGTAACACAGGGGTGCCAATCATAATAATGCAAAACAAAATGATAGCTAAAGAGGGAAGAGTACAAATAAAATGTTAAAGGAAAGAAAGATCTTGGCATTAGAACTAGACTTTGAAGAATGGGAACTAAATTGTCTTTTTTTTTTTTTTTGCTTTTTGGAGGGGGGAAGGCAGGGCAATTGGGGTTAAGTGATTTGCCCAAGGTCACACAGCTAGTAAGTGAGGTCATATTTGAACTCAGGTCCTCCTGACTCCAGGGCTGGTGCTCCATTCACTGCTCAGAGCTAGATAGTCTTGAACATTGTTCTGAAAATTAATTTAAAGTCTTTATAGCTCTTTCTACTTCTTCCTCTTCACCATTTTTTCCTTTTCATCTCTGGTAAAATAAAATCCTGATTGTCATGACTTACTAGGTTGGGAAAAGTTGAGGGTCAGGCCTAGCATAGGTCTGTAGTGGGTCTAGACAAGTTTTAAGCAGCTCAGGATCGCAGTCTATGTTTATGGAATAAATACATGGATAAAATCACGTGTCCTAGATGCTATAACATAGCATCTTAGTTTATCTGATGTACAAAGAGAGTGAATCCAGATATTATGATCTTTAAAAAGTTACTCTGTCACTATTTTCAAGGCAAAGATAAATGGCAATGGGTGTTGTTCAGCTGTTTTTCAGTCGTGTCCAAGTCTTCCTGACCCCATTTGGGGTTTTCTTGGCAGAGGTACTGGAGTGGTTTGTCATTCTTTCTCCAGTTCATTTTACATATGAGGAAAATGAAGTAAACAGTGACACAGTAAGTAAGTTTTATGTGTATATATATATATATATACACACACAGAGAGAGAGCTATATACCCATATATAGGTATGGGTATAGGTATAGGTGTAGGTATAGATACATAAGGAGAGAATATTCCTGAACTTTGGGAGAAGTCTCACTGTCCAGGCTTCTCATCCTAATGGCGTTAAGATAATAGCCACCTGCAAGGTCATGTAAGTAGGCCTTATATCTGTGTGTTGTATGATTTACTTGCAAGGACAATCATGTCCTTGCAAGGCCTCTCTTTTCATTGCCTCAATAATTTGTAACGATGAGAGCTTTAAGCCATGGATCTTTAAGTGTTGTGATTAATATAACACCTCAGAAATGGAACCCTGTCAGCTAGTTGTGAAGCTCTTGAAGAAAGGAGTAGAAGAAAACACCCAGAATGCATGAAAACACAAAAAAGGGCCATCTTGTATGTTATCTTTGCCTACAGATGCCCACTCTTTGTATTAGCATGGGGTTTCAATGGTCTGTTCAAGGCATAACCCCCAGAGAGACTCAAAAAGACTATAATGGGGAAAGAAAGAGCCACATTTTTTCGTAGTTAAGAACCAGGCTCTATGGGCACATCCTGTTAAAATATTCCTAAATTAAAGTAAATCAAAGATGCTTAAGTATGTGTGTTGCCTTGAATATGTATTAAAAGGGATCAGAACATTTTTTTTTTTGCTTTTTTGGAAGGCAATTGGGGTTAAGTGATTTGCCCAAGGTCACACAGCTAGTTTTTGTGTTAAGTGTCTGAGGCCAGATTTGAACTCAGGACCTCCTGACTCCAGGGCCGGTGCTCTATTCACTTTGCCACCTAGCTGCCCCGATCATAACATTTTTCACTATTATAGAATCCAAAGGTGGGAAGGAACTTATCATTCTATTCACCTTGACAAAGGTTGAATATGATGCCTACTTATTTCCGTACGATGTAATAACCTCTTGCTAATAAAATTCAATTGCCAAAGAGAAGAAAACAATTTTTTTAGACAACCAAGAGATCAAAAAAAGGAATCAGTACCATTTCCTGGAAATTTTTTTTCAGTTCAGAATGTCATGAAGTTGTCTTGAATCTTCTCTAGAAACGTGTTTCATTGAATTGTTTGTCTGATTCTTAGTACATGTGTGACCTTGAGCAAGGCATGACCTTCCTAAACCTCATTTTCATCATATGTAAAATGGGGAAATTGGGTCAGGTGACCTCTGAAGTGCCTTCCAGCTATAGAACTATGCTATTATAACTAAATGATGAAAGGTCTCTTTAAAATCTAAAACCTTTGATCAATCCTATCCTCCTTTCTACTATTAGATGAATCATGAATGAGAGAATTATTGATCAGAGTTAGAATTAACCTCAAGAATATCTGCTTCTTGTTCTGGATGAGAATACTGAAGTCTGGAAAAATTAAGTGACTTGCCCAAAATCACACAGGTGGAAAATAACAGTTGTATTTCAAAAACAAATTTCTCTATACCAAAAAAAATATGTGTGCATGTTTTTAACAGGGGTCTCTCCAGCACTTAAAAAATCATATTCTCCACTGGAAGGATGAAATTAGATAAACAATAGAAATATAGGTTAAAATAATTGTGAGGGGAGGGGATGCTTCAGTGAAACTTCAGTAAAATCTGACAGTGGTAGAGTCAGATATAAAATAGACATTCCCCACAAAATGGTGGGGAACCTGAATACCTTAACTGAATATAAAAAAAAAAGCCAGACATTGAACTAGCCTATGCTGCATTCATATCTTAGTCCCTAGCTACTGTTCCACATAGGAGTCCCAAAGGAGTAGAGGAGATGAAGATAACTAATCCTCAGTAGCTGCATGGAGGGGCTTATGGAAGAAAGGGATTTTTAAGGGAGGATCAATTTTTCAAAAAGCTAAAGATTGTCACCTTAGATTGAAGTGCTAAGTAACAAAGAGGTAAAGAGAGCATAGTACCTTCCAGCCTAGTCAGAGTACAAAGGTGGAAATAAAGAGCCATTAAAGAGTCAACCCTTTGAAGAGCTAGCCAAGCCAGATGTTGTGAACTTTGTGAAGACCCCCTAAAGAAAGAAAGGGTGTTGAGACTTTGTAGTTCCAGAGTCATGAAGTACACCTGGTGTACTTTAAGTTCTTCCCCTCTCCTGGACTCCAGGTGTATTTGTTGGGGAGAATTACTTTGTAACTTTAATTTCTGCTATGCCACTTGAATAAATAACTTCACTAAAGAACTGAGTCTACTGGTTGAGTAAGGCAAAGCACACCAATGGGGGCCCGTGAGCTAGATTTTTGGGCACATAGTCACCTATAACGTTACTCCTCACACCTATGGAGTAACAGTCACTTCTCTGAGGACCCAGTGGTAGAATAAGTTAGAGTAAGTAAGGATGAATAAGCTCAAGGGAGGCATTGCATTATGTCAAAAGTTCCTTCTAATACCCAAGAAAAACTGTAATTCTCTGAAGAGAGTCTAATTCTCTTCAGGAGTCTAATCATCTTCTATCTTTTCCTTCAGTAAGTTCCTTAATGAGCAAAACATTTCCATCTTTTTGGAGGGAATATGATTTGAATTGGCAGTTAGTGGGAGGTGTAGACAGAGGTGAGATATTGGTATGACTCTCAAATCCCTGAAAGGCCTACCCTTTGCCCATCTGTTCAATATCACTGTTCTCTAAAGCAGGCACCACTGTCTGTGGTTTCTCTGGGTTTGGGAGTGAAACAGAGTGTGGTATTGCCAAACCTAGGCTGATGTAATCATGGTGGTCAGAAACATTTCTGTTACAGCTATGTTACATCGAAGTCTATAATTAGGGCTGACGGTTCTTCCTCTGAAGAACTTCCAGAAGATGGCCTGTGATGGTAATTGTACCATTTTATCTCAAGATGTGAATCTAAAGGCTGATCTCCCAGGCTTATGAAATTACAACAAACATATTATTTTCTCTATTTGCACAAAACAAATATGAGATGGTCCCTGCAAAGATATATATAGTCTTAACACACTAAAATGTGTGTTCCCCCATTAGCTCAAAAATCTGACTCTAATCACTTTATGAGCATGGAGTGTACCTTTAAAAAATTTGTTTTGTAGCATAGCTATTTGAGTGTACATTATAACTGAAAAAGAATTTCTTTGAGGCAAAATTGTCTTTTTCTTCCCCAGCCACACACATCTGTTTATATAGAGCATTGCTGGAATTACAGCCACCTCTTCCAAGCTACATCATCCGTTTTTCCACATTGTGCAGAATGAGCTAATTTGTTAAGCCTATGTGGGATGCTATCCTCCTCGATGGAGTCATTTTCCTCTTCTTTCCCCCTCCCCTGTAATAGCACCTTGAAGGGTCATAGAATTGCTGAATGTTAGAGCTGGAAAGGTCTTAGAACATGACTGTCAAGACATACACTATAAAACAGCTTTGTTTTGTTTTTGTTTTCAAACTGGCAAGGACTTTGGGACATAGAAAATAGAATGTTTGAGCTGGAAGGGACCTGAAAACCATTGAACATGGAATTTCAATGTTAGAAAAACTCTTAAAGATGATCTACTATAATCAACATGAGGAAACTGCTCTCCTACCATCTTTGAGGCCCTACAGACTACAGCTGGAATTCAGTTCAATTCAATAAATGTTTAGTAAGTACTTACTGTGTTCTAGGCAGGCACTGTGCTAAGTCCTGGAGATACAAATAAGAAAAAGAAAGTTGGTCCCTGCCCACAAGGAGCTTATGTTCTACTGGGGAAAGACAATGCACAAAAGGAAACTATGAAACTGGGGAGAAGTGGCACAGTAGCTACTCTGTGCAAGGGCATCATGCACTACAGAGTCCAGACCAAGTAGAGCTCTTGGTGAAAAGTGGAGAGGTAGCTGGAAAGTTCAGATCCCAGAACTCTACAAAGGAAAGCTTTTGAAAGAGTTTAGTGCTCCACCCTCCAGCCCATTAATCAGAGGAGGGAGAGGCTGAAGGAGTTGAGAAAGTGGAGAGTGTCCAAAGCTGAGTTATTCAGCATGATGAGATTTCAGGTGCTCAGTTTATCCTGGGCAGAGCATCGGTTTGTGGAGTCCAAACCAAGCTGAGCTTCTAATGAAAAGTGGAGAGTTAGTGATTACATTACAACCGGCTTAATTAACATTTATGACTTGATCTCCCAAGTCCTAAAGACAACTTGTTAGATTTTTCCCCAAACCCACCCCTCTTCCAAATTTCCCTGTTATTGTTGAGGGCACCACTGTCCTTCTAAGCCACCCAAGTTCACATTAATGCCGCCATCCTTAATACTTCACTCTCCTCCATCCTATGTATCCAATTGGCTGCAAAATCGTATCATTTCCATCTCTACATCTTTTGAGTAGGTTCTCTTCTCTCCATTCACATAGCTACCACTCTAGTTCAAGCCCTCATCACTTCTTACCTGAACTATTGAACTTAGTGGAGTCAGCAAGACTCTTCTTCTGGTATTCAAATCTGGTCTGAGACACTTACTAGTTGTGTGACCCTGGGCAAGTCACTTAACCCTGTTTGTCCCAGTTCCTCATCTGTAAAATGAGCTGGAGCAGGAAATGGCTACTACTCCTGTCAAGAAAATCTATAACGGAGTCACGAAGAGTCAGACAAACACTGCTGAAAGGACTGAACGACAACAGCCTCACCTGCCTTGAGTCTCTCCCCCCTCCAGTCCATCTGTCATAAAGCCACCAAAGTGAAGTTCCTCAAGCAGAAGTGTGACCCTGTGCCATATCTGCTCAGCAATTTCAGAAGCTTCTTTTTGGGGGGGGGAGGGGTATTTGTTTGTTTATTTTGCTTTTTGGAGGGCAATTGGGATTAACTGACTTGCCCAAGGTCACACGGCTTGTTTTGTGTTAAGCGTCTGAGGTCAAATTTGAACTCAGGTCCTCCTGACTCCAGGGCCAGTGCTGTATTCACTGCACCACCTAGACGCCCTGATTTCAGTATCATCTTATGAGGCAGCTAGGTGGCTAGGTGCACAGTGGATAGAGTACTAGAGTCTCACTGGGTGTCAGGAAGACCTGAGTTTAAATCCAGCCTCAGATACTTCCTAGTTCTGTGACCCTAGGTAAGTCAGTTTACCTCTGTCTGCCTCAGTTTCCTTAACTGTAAAATGGATATGTTACTAAAACCTACTCTCCAGAGTTGTTATGAAGAACAAATGAGATAATAAATGTAAAGTGTTTACTATAAGCACACGGTAAGTGCTTAATAAATGCTTGTTCCCCTCCTCTTTCCTTTTACCCCATGACCAAAAACAATTGTCCCTCTCTGGTATTTAAAGCTCTCTACAACCTGGTTCCTTCCTGCTTACTGATTGTTTCTCTATGGTCTAAGTTGACCTTCCTGCCAACTCAGATATGTCTCTCTTCTCCGTATGTTTTTACTGACTTTCTTTCAGCCATGGAATGCTCCATACCTCTGCCCCTAGTAATGCCTGTTTTCCTTTAAAATAGCTCAAAACTCCTTCAAAATTCAGCTTCTACATGATCCTTTCCTTGTACCCTCACCCAGCTGCTAGTGCCTTCCCTTTCAGAACTACCTTTTATTCATTTTGTATGCATATTACGTTTATTCTTTTATATGGACATGTAAGAAAACAGAAAATACCAACAGAAACTTATTTGAAAAAGAAAGAAAGAAAGAAAGAGAGAGAGAGAGAGAGAGAAAGAAAGAAAGAAAGAAAGAAAGAGAAAGAGAGAGAGAAAGAAAGAAAGAAAGAAAGAAAGAAAGAAAGAAAGAAAGAAAGAA
>NW_027186455.1:1935080-1945239 GCF_028583685.1 Petaurus breviceps papuanus | reverse complement strand
AAAGAAAGAAAGAAAGAAAGAAAGAAAGAAAGAAAGAAAGAAAGAAAAGGAGAGGAAGATTTGGAGTGAAATGTGGGTGTGGCAGAGATGGTGAGGATGGGGTGACAATGGGAGCTGGAAGTTGGGGGTGGTTTGCTCCTAGTCAGCTGGAAATTAATAGAAGGATAGGGAAAGTAACAGGTGGTGAGTATGAGTCTCCCATGTTTTCCCAAGAAAGGAAGAGAATAAATCATGACATTTCACAAAGTTTAACGAACTTCTACCACCTGTTTCTACCTTGTCTAAAGAGGAAAAGTGTGGGGGAGTCCAATAAGGGGGTAAGAAACTACATTATATGCTTCTTGGTGTTATACAATTCCACTAGAGCAATTTGGAATTTTGGAATAATCATCTTGTCAAGATAAAATGTGTAATAAAGACCTTGAAACATTTAAAATCTACCAATGCAAAACTGGAAAGACCTAACATAAGTAAAACAAACGAAAATATCAATTGCAATAGTACAAGATAAGATGAGGCCAAGCTAGGCAACAGCCCATGTAAGAAATCCTTGGAAAATCTCCTGCCAAGGCATGCATAGGACTTGTATAAATATGACTACAATATTTTTCAATAGAAACAAAGAAAAATCCACAAATAATTAGAGATATAATTAGTTAATAATTAAGCCATGACCCCAAACCAAAGTTCTAGATTTATGTGGATTGGGTTCAGTCTTTTGCTTGTGTCCTTTAAACTCCCAAGACTACAGTTTCATCATGTTTCAAAAGAGGAGGTTAGACTAGAAGGCCCTGAGGGCCCTTCCAGTTCTTTAGCCACCATTCTATGGCCTTAGGTAGAATCCATAAGATCTTGTTCTGTGCTCTCAAATTAGAATCATAGTTCATTCCTTACCCAGGGCTGCTGTCCCAAAATAGAATAACAACAGTATACCATTTACTGTACAGGTTTAATGTTAAAAAGAGAATTAACTTGGAGCGGCTAGGTGGCTCAGTAAGTAAATGGCCGGCCCCAGAGTCGGGAGGACCTCAGTTCGGTTCCGGCCTCAGACACTTAACACAAAAATAAAAACTAGCCGTGTAACCTTGGGCAAGTTACTTAACCCCAATTGCCCTCCAAAAGGCAAAAAAAAAAAAAATGAGTTTAGGAAAAGAAAATTTGACTCAAAAATAAATTCTCAAAAAATGTTAAAAAAAAAAAAGAGAATTAACTTGACCAAATTTTATAAATGATAGTAAAATTGATTTGAAAGAATATAAAGTCAAGAATATTGATTTCTTTTTAAATAAAGAGGAGGACTTAGTAATACCAGAACTCAAACAATGTTATAAAGTAGTAAGTACCAAACCATGTGGCCCTGGTTTAAAAAAAATAGTACATTAGTGGAATAGATCAGGTAAACAAGACCTAGAAGCAAATGCATCATAGCAATTTGATGTTCTATATATAACCAAGAAAATAAAATATAAGGAAGGGATTTTTCATTCCATGAGAATTGCTGGGGGGAAAGGAAAACATTCAGGGAGAAAATAGATTGAGGCCAGTATCTTATACCACATACCATAATAAATTTGAAATGGATAAATTACCTAAATATTTTTTAAAGTTACACTACAAAAAATTAGAAAATAGAAGATTCTATCTTTCATTATCACAGATAAAGGATGAATTTACAACTAAGCATGGGATATGAGAGATTATGAGACAAAAGAATCAACTACATAAAAATAAGCTTTTGCACAAATTAAATCAATGGAGCTAGAATCATAAGAAAATATATAAATTGGAGGCTGTCTAGAATCTAAAATTTCATAAGGATTCAAACATATAAAATTACTTCATGTATTAAAATAACATATTATATAAATTACATAATAAATTCCAAAACAGACAAGTGGTTAAAGGATATTAATGGTTTTCAAAAGAATGTAAATAATGAAAATTTTTTCTATGATCTGAAAAATTACCCAAAATCACTAATCAAAAAGAAAAATAAATTAAATTAGCAAAAAAACCAAATTATTGAAGACAGCTACGTGGCTCAGTGAGTAGAGTACCAGCCCTGGAATCAGGAGGACCTGAGTTCAAATCCAGCCTCAGACACTTAACACAAAAAACTAGCCATATGACCTTGGGCAAGTTGTTTAACTCCAATTGCCCTACCTCCCCCCTCCAAAAAAAAATTATTAAAGGAGCTATGGGAAGACATTGTTCACTGTTGGTGGATTGTTAAATTGATGCAATCATTCCAGTTAACAATTTAGAATTACACAAGAAAAGTAAGTAAATTATTCATGACTTTTCATTCAGAATTTCAACCACAACATTCCAAGGAGACTTTTTAAGTATAAGACCCATGTGTACCATAATATTCTTAGCAGCATTATTTGTGATAACAAAAATTTGGAAACAGAATATCTGCTCAGCAGGAATTAGGAAAATTATTAGGAAAAGACAGAACTATGGTATATGGATATAATGGAATAATCTTCTGTACCATAAGGAAGAACGAATCTGAGATAAAAATGATGAACTCAGAAAAACATTAGGAAACTTTCATGAAGCCATGTAGGCTGAAGAAAGTGGAGCCCATTGAACAACATGCACAATGACTCCAGCAAAATATAAAGGCAATACTAGAAGGCAATTAAATGAATCAAGCACCCACTGCCATTGTCATGATCACACCATTCAAGTTAGAACACATCTTCCCTTTACTCTGACAATTTGTAAACTACAAAAGTGGAAAATGCCAGGTACTATCAGAGTCATACTTTTAGGAAGTTTTTCTTAAATGTTTGGAAGGAATATACTTTACACTTGGTTGGATTTTTGGGGGGTAGTGTATATTGTATGGAAAATTTTTTTCCTTCAATTTTTTTTCTATGAAAAAGAAAAGTACATGGGAATATTGGTAGACTATACACTACATATAACGAAATAGTCAAAAAATCAAATTAGATATATTAAGCTCTAGTAAGAGAGGTGTGATGTACAGAAGGAGAAAGGCCATAGTCTCCTTGTATTCTACTCTGGCTAGACTTCATCTAGAGTGCTGGGTTCAATTTTGGGCACCACATTTTAAGGACATAAACAAACTGGAGAGTGTCAAAAGGGAGGGACCAGAATTGTAGATGTTTATCTTGGAGGAAAGTTAGTTTATAAAGGATAGGAAGTGGTTTTCAAGTATTTAACCAGCACTCAGAGGGGGAAAAGATTAGATTGTTTTGCCGGGTCCAGAGAGAGCAGGACTATGATGACTAGTTAGAAGTTGCAGAAATTCCTGGTCCAGTGCTTTTCCTATTATACCAGAGTACAAATTTATAATTATAATTACAAATAAGCAATCTATAGTTTAAAAAAAAAACCTTTAACCATAGAATTAATAATCAATAGACACTCATTAAGCACTTACTATTGGCAAGTCACTGAAATAATCAAACAATAAGCATTTATTAAGCACCTACTACATGCATGGAATGGAGATGAAAAGATAAAAATGAAACGGTGTCTAGCCTTGAGTCACTTATAGTCTATCAGAGGAAACAATATGAAAACACACAAGTGTACATAAAAAGTAGGGATAGGAAGTGAACTAGTGATTCCATTGGTACTGGGAACTACCTAGATGAAGAGACTCCTAATCCAGGTCAATTCACTTGCAAGTCATGGCATCGCCTCCCTGATGTCATGGTCCTCTTCAAGAACAAAAGGCAAACAACAACTTGTGAGTAGTAGCAGCTGCCCCACTGTGGACCAACTGGCCAGTTCATTGGACATCACAGGTCTTTCCTTCCTTCCTTCCTTCCTTCCTTCCTTCCTTCCTTCCTTCCTTCCTTCCTTCCTTCCTTCCTTCCTTCCTTCCTTCCCTCCTTACCTTCTTTCCTTCCTTTCTTCCTTCTTTCCTTCCTTCCCTCCTCCCTCTTTCCCTCCCTCCTCCCTTCCTACCTTCTTTCCTTCCTTCTGTCTTTCCTTGCTTCCTTCCTTCCCTCTCTCCCTCTCCCTCTCTCTTTCTCTCCCACCCTCCTCTCCCTCTGTCCACATGGGGCATCATACCCTCACCTGCAGGTGCTCTGCCCAAAGGAATATAAATTTTGATCATTGAAACCTCTCAAGATATCTTTTTTACTGGTGATATTTCTTTCTTAAGACAAATAACAACAACAAAGCTTCACTGGCTATCCATGAACACATGGACATTATGTGTCAGGGGAAGGATTTGATCCTAGCTCTTCCAGGTCCTGCTGCCAGCTCTCTATCCATTTCATGAAGCTATTTCTACATACCTAAAATATGCATTGTATGTGCAAGGTATGAGAAAGCAGGTAAAATATTTGTTTATTGCCTTATAATTTGAAAAATGCTTTCCATATAACACTATGAGGTATATATTACAAATATTATTATCCCCCTTTTACAGATAAGGAAGCTAAGGTTTAGAGAGGTGATGACCATAGTCCCTTAATTATAATGTAGGAGCCTGCATGTGAACCTAGACAACTACATGGTACAGTAGATAGAATTCTGGTCCTGGAGTCAGGAAGACCTAAATTCAAATCCAACCCCAGACACTTACTAGCTGGGTGACCCTGGGCAAGTCAATTAACCTCTATTTGCCTCAATTTTCTTATATGTAAAATAGGAATAAAAATAGCACTTACTTGCCAGGGTTGTTGTGAGAATCAGATGCTATATTTGTAAAGCATTTAGCACAGAGCCTGGCACATAGTAAGTGCTATATAAATGTTAGCTATTATTGCTATTATTGTCACTGACTGTCAGTCTTCTTCCTATTAGATCACACTGCACTGCCCTATAGAAGGCCACTATCTATTCTGTGAACATGGGGGAGGGGCAGGGGAAAAGGGTCACTACAATGAAATATAAGGCATAGTCCATCTTCGCAAAAGGTTCATACTCAAATTGAGGAGATTATCCACAGATGAAAAGTTCAGTATCAATGCAAGTGTTCAATGACAACAGAAAATAACAATAAAAGAGCTGCCACAAGACTGATCAACAGTAATAAACATAAGGATAGGGACTGGAACTGGGATTTTATTCACAAAGGGGAATCCCAGGTAAAAAAAAATCCCCTGACCACTCCAGGTCACCACCTTCTATGCAATATCTCTGCATAGAGCTGCCTAGGGCATGGAGCAGTTAAGTGACTATCCCATAGAAACAGGGCTTGCACTGGTGTCTTCCCAGCTTCGAGGCCAGATCTCTATCCTCTAAGTCCCACTGCCTCCCAAAGTACTTTATAACCATCATCACAGCTGATACTCTTAAGAACCCTGTGAGGTAGCTAATGTAAATATTACTGTTCCCATTTAATAGGAAAGGAAGTGGAAGCTTGGGCAGTGGCATCGATTTCTCCAAACTTAAAAAGTGAATAAGTGGCAGAGATAAGTTGTGAAACAAAAGCAATTCATTTGCCACCATACACTTGCCTTTATGCCAAATGAACGGCATAGACATTTAATATTCTTGCTGCTAAGGCAAGTCCTGGGGGTTGTGGCCGAGGACGCTGTGTCTACTGGAAGGAGCCAAGAAGAGTCTAAGAAAATGAAAAGTGGGTAGAAGAAAAGGTGTATGATGAAAGAAGCTCTGTTAGTGATTAGAAAGGAGTTGAAGAAGGCATAATGGAAGAGGTTGGCATAGTGCTTGTATGTGGGGAGGTAAAGGTCTGAGGTAGACGGGAAGGAGAAAATGGGGAGTGATAAAAAGGGAAAGGAACTTTAGCCTCAGCAAATAACTCAGTTGTTAGCCATAAGATGGGGAAAACACCAGTTGACTGGGTCTTCCACTTTCCAGGGTCTTGTGACAATGGAGCGTAGCATCAGCCTATTATCTTTTAAAATATCAGCAAAGAAAGTATTGAACCAACAGGGAGATCCAGTCAGATTTGGGGCAAAAAGATATCTGGGAATTAAGTGCTGAGACCCAAGTGAACTTGAGTTTGGTGCCCTTTCTTTTGCCCCTCACATCCTCCAAGTGGGGTATGCACCTGGTTCCTGATCAGGCTTGGTTTCTAAGACCTTGACACTGTTCGTCAAAAAACATCCAGAGGAAAGCTACCAGAATAATTGAGGACCTTGAATTCATATCAAATAAGCACCATTCTAAGGAACTGGAGATATTTAACCTGAAGGAAAGAAGCCTGGTAGGAGACATACCAACTATTGTCAAGTATGTGAAGGGATGTCATATGGAAGAAGGATTTGACTTATTCCTTTTGGCCCCAGAAAGTCAAACTAGGAACAAAAGGAAAAAGTTGTAAAGAGGTTCAATAACAGGAAAAATTGTTCACAATCAGAGCTGCCCCAAATTAGAATGGGCTTCTTTAAAGGGTGTTGGGTTTCCCATCCTCAGAGGTCTTCTAACAAAGGAAGGATGACCAAGTGGTAATACGTGGGGATTCATTTTAGGAAGAAGTTGGATCATATGACTTCTGAGGTTCCTTCTAGCTCTTAATTGTGATTTTGTGATTCTGAAGGTTTGCTGGCAGAAGCCTATGGGATCTTCTTTTAAATGATGTACACAGAACTGAAGCATTGTTTTTCTCAGATAGTTTGATGAAATAGTACAGAATAGATAGCATCTTCATATATAATTGTCAGAGCAAGATCTTGCACCCAGACCCAGAGAGGGAGCATGGATCAAGGCCCGTCTTTCAATAAGGACTCAATGCTGGCCAAGAAAGAAGTAGATTCTGGGGCCAAGGATTTGGTGATGAAGGTATCCTTGGTGATAGAATACCAAGGGGTGTTTTTGTCAGGTGGATTCAGTGACATGGGCTAAAGGAAGGCTTGCCTAAGGTTACAAATTGTTTAGTGACAAGGTTATCATTTGAACCCAGATCTTCTGATCCCAAAGCTGGAATTATTTCCAATAAAGTGCTTTCTAATTCACAGAATACAATGGGGGAGCAATCTTTCTCATCCCCTTCCTCCTCCTCATCAGTGCAGTAGGTATTTAATCTAGGTCTGCTCTTCACAAATATATATCGCCATCTCTGTGACTGTATTCTTCTAAGCTAAGCACAGCACATCTAAGGGGTAAATACACCCAGAGTCCAGGTTGCCAATCTGTTTCCTTTAAAGCCAATGTAGTTTTTATTATAGCTGTGTGAAGGGAGAAAACTCCATCCTGTTGAAATTGAGTCTGTAAATGCAAAACATTAAAAAAAATAAAGTATTGGTATTTGATATTCCTATATTTCAATATTCCTTTGATATTCCAATATGAAACTTAAACTGCTGGGGTTTTATGCATTTTTCTTTTTGCCTTTGATTTGTTCCAACTTTGAACATGCTTTGAATATGTTCTTTAATCACTGGACTCTTGTGGGGGAGGGGCAGTGTGCGACACTTGCAACTTATTTCAGAGAGGACCTTATTGCAATGTGGCAGTTTTCAGAAAAGAGGTCTGGCTCTGCCATCTGGGCTCCTCACTCAGGAAAACAAGGCCCATCTGCAAATGCAAATCCCTGGGACGCTAGGGATCCGGCCCCCTGCTAGAGAAGATTCCCAGTATTGCAGGTCTGAGAGGGCTCTCCCTAGGCTAACATCAGGGGAGATGTCTGACGTCCTAGATCCCATTTCAAAGGCAGAAGAAAAAAAAAACGGGGGGAGAACTATCATTTAGCTTTAGTTTTCTTGATGTCTGGTTTGTGACTGAAAATAATCAGGGCTTGTGTGAACAGAGGCTTCCCTCACAATATGGTAGGTAGTACAAATATTATTATCCCCATTTAATATGGGGTATCAGAGAAGCAGAGAGAAGGGTTCTCAGAGGCCACCTACTGCAATTTTCTCATTATACAGGTGAATAAACTGAGACCCAGAGATATCGGGTAACCAGCCCAAGATCACACATGCTATTCATGAGCAGAACCAAGGTTCAAACCCACCACGCTCTCTCACTGGAGTCCAAACCCAGTGCTCTGAGGCTCAGAGGGTTAAGTGACTTGCCCACTAGCCCATAGCCAATAATTTGAAATTTTACGTTTTGACTCCAGGACTGTTTTCACTTCCCATTATACCATGTGACCTTTGTGGTCAGCAATTATGAGCTGTTGTTAAGGTGTTTTCTGGGAGAGAAGAAGGAACAGAGCAAGAACAGGGAGGAGAAATCCTGTTTCCCCAAACCTCTCCCTCAGCATAGCAGAGGAAATGGTAAACCTGAGACCAAATAACAAAATATTGAGAAGGAGCATTAAGTAGTTCGAGTCCTTATTCACCTTCTCTATAATTTTCAGGTCGGCACAAATCACCTACTCCACAGATGCTAAATAGCCTTGCAAAAGCACATCAGATGAAACATTAACCTCTTGGTAGAGTGGAGACAGCACAATCTGGGGAATCAGGAGACCTGGGTTCTAGTCACTTTTACCACCAAATGTGATCTTGGGCAAATCATTTCCTCTCTGTGTCTCTTAGTTTTTGTCTCTTAGTTTTCTAACCTGTAAAAGACGAACATTGGACTAAGTGACCTTTAAAATGCTGACGTGAATATACCCAAGGTGAGGCAATTTTTCCTAGTTACAGGTTATTGAGATCAGTAGTGTACAGTCAGATCCCCTTTTATATGTACTGTGACCTAGCTCTGGAACCCCACAGGGTCCAGTCATGAAACAATGCAAAACACAGATATGTAACCATACAGCCACATGAGGAAAATATTACCACGAAATGCTGGGATTAAATATCAATGAACAGGAGTGGCCAGTATGGTGCAGCGTATAGAGCACCGACCCTGGAGTCAAGACAACCTGAGTTCAAATCCAGCCTCAGACACTTAATACTAGTCGTGTGACTTTGGGCAAGTCACTTAACCCCAATTGCCCTGCCTTCCCCCCTCCAAAAAAGAAAAAAAAGATATCAATGAACAGCTTGGGGTCAATGAAAACACAGTGCCATTTCACAAATGTCATCAAGCCCATTCTTCTCCTCCTGTTCCACTCTGGATCCAGCTCATTGTCCACCCATAGACCCTGACCAAGATACACACACTGATTGCCCAATTTACTTGGTTGAATCAACAAAAGGATGGCAGAATCTGGGCAGTGCTTTTTGGATTTTATTAGAGGTTCTCTAGTGATCCTGGAATGATTTCAGTTAGCACCATATTATCTTAAAATAAGAGCCTTTAGAAGGACCTTACCACCTCAAGCAAGTCTTCTTATATTTGGACAATAGATACAGAAAATATAATTTACCAGGGAGAAGCCTTAAATCTTAAATAACTGAGATGAAATGTTCAAGCCAGAAAGGGAATGATCACCTCAATGTTCCTGTTTCCATAGAAAGGCATTTCTCTGCTTTTCTCCCCTTTAATTTTTTTTTTCACATTGGAAATTGTCTATTTACTAAGGTACAATAATCAGAATAGAAACACAAACATCTCTTCCACTGAAGTTTGAATCTACCATCATGTTGAGTTGACAAAGGCTGTTATGAATAAAACGCAGGCTCTGCTGTATTCTACATTAAGTTGGGTTAGGATGATCAACCTGGCCTAGTGGTAACTGCTAGTAGTAAGACTAGCAGATTAGCTTTAGAAAAGTTTGCAGTGGGCCAGCCACAAAGTCATGGATTTTCAGCCAAATCAACTCTTTAAAAACTACATTCTTCAGGTTACAAACTCCATTTATGGAGGAAATAACCACATACAAAATTCACAGATCCTTGGAATAGAATCACCACTTGAAATAGAATCTCCCGCTTTTCTTCCCCTTTAATTTTTGCAATTGTTTTTCCAAAATCAAATAGTTCAGTTTTGGAGATGTCAACCTCCATTCAGAGGCTCACTGAATAAATTCAATAGATTCCTAGATCACTTTCCTGGACAGCTCTATCCATGATGTCTACATTCCATTCAAGTCATCATCACCACTCCCTTCCCACCCGTGAATGGGGTTCTGCCTTTGGAGTCACCCTGGGCTTTGATAGCCCAGGTTAATGAACATTACCTTATCACCTCCCTCTACCTTCCAGCTTCCCTTTACCTGTTGTCTTCTCCTATTAAGCCACTCAAGGGCTTTTATTTGTATCCCTGGCACTTAGCATAGACCTGCTTGGAACATAGTAAGTGCTTAATAAATGCTTTATCTATCTATCTATCTATCTATCTATCTATCTATCTATCTATCTAT
>NW_027186455.1:1924106-1935070 GCF_028583685.1 Petaurus breviceps papuanus | reverse complement strand
ATCTATCTATCTATCTATCTATCTATCTATCTATCTATCTATCTATCATCTATCTATCTATCCATCCATCCATCCATCCATCCACCCATCCATCCTATCAGAGACTTCTCTCTATCAGAGACTTATCCTCTTCAATGTTTTCCATAGGGAGTACAGTTGGAAATTCAAGAAACCTGGATTTGAGTATGGTTGCTGCTTACTAAAGGCAACTAGATGATACAATGGATAGATCTCCAGGTGTTAAGTCAGGAAGACTCATATTCATGAGTTCAAATCCAGTCTCAGACAATAACTAGCTATGTGACCCTGGGCAAGTCATTTAACCCTGTTTGCCTCATTTCCCTCATCTGTAAAATGAGCTAGAGAAGGAAATGGTGATCCATTACAGTATCTTTGCCAAGAAAACCCCAAATGCAGTCATGAAAAGGTGGACATGACTGAAAAATTACTAAACTACTGCTTACTCCTGTTGTGACCTTAGGCAACTCTTTTTACCTTTTTCTGCTGTTTTCTTCCCTGAAAAATAAGGAGATTTCCCAGATAGGGAAACTTCCTCTACCAAGTGGGTCAGAATCTTCTCTACAACTTTTAGTCTTGGGAACCTGGGGCCTCAAGGCCACATGTGACCTTTAAGGTCCTTGGGTGTGGCCTTTTGACTAAGTCCAAGTTTTATAGAAAAAATCCTTTTATTGGGGGGATTTTTTCTGTAAAGTTTGATTCAGTCAAAGGGCCACACTTGAGGACCTAGAGGTCCACATGTGGTCTTGAGGCCATAGCTTCCCCACCCCTGTCTTAGAAAGTAGTCGTGAGCACTGTGAGTTTGAGTGACTTGCCCAGTGTCACATCAATATTACAAAGTGACTCTGGACAAATCGCTTGAGTATTAAATGGTATAATGATCCTTAATACTAAGTACATCACAGGGATGTTATGAGGAAAGCATTCTGTCAACTATGATTCATCTCTTCTTTTAAAATGGTAGCTGCTTTCTTTCAAGCACTGCACAAGATCTTTGTTGATGATCCACCATGGTACACAGATAACCTTGCTCCTCCAAAATTTTGTCAGTGGAATAAAAGCTTTGATAGGTTCTACCAAGCTGAAAAGGCTTTAATTCTAGGTTCAGCAATATAATGTGCTTCTGTCTCTTGAGGACCACTAGAGAGTGGCCATCAACCAGATGAGACACATGTTTTTTAGCCACAATCACATGGGAAAACCTAGTGTATAAATTGGGGAGAAGATTCACATCTAGAAAATTCTAGATCCCTGAAGCATTGAAGTATTTCTATTTATCAAAGGATTATGGAAGCATAGCATTTAGAGTTGGAAGAAATCTTGAATATTATCCAGTCCAACCCCTTCATTTTACAGGTGAGAAAACTGAGTCTCAGATGTGCAATATTTAGTAAATATTTAGCAGTGGAACTGGAAGCAACCCAAGTCCTGACTCCACTCCTGATGTGATCCATCTCTCTATTTTCCCCTTTTTCTCTGTCTCTGTCTCTATCTCTATCTCTATTTCTCTGTGTGTGTCTCCCTCTTTCTCTCTCTCAACCTATGATTTCATCAGTGTGGAGAACTCCTTCTAGGAAGCTGTGGGAATGCTTCTTTTGATCCAGATCAGCAAATTGCCATCTTAAAGAGCTGTCTGAGGGCACTGAGAGGTGAAGTGACCTGCCCATGCTCACATGGTCAGAGTCAGATTTTGAACTCATGTCTCCTTGACTCCAAGGCTCACCATTCTGAAATACTACCCATCTGTGCTCTTGCACATTATAATTTTTTTTCCCTAGGCACTGAAGAGAGAACAAAGATTTTAGGAAAGGAATTAGAAATAAGAGAGGGAGGGAGGAAAGAGGATGATGAAGATTACAAAGCCTAATCTTCCAAGATGCTTCCAAGATGAAAAGTGTGAATATAGGTGTATCAGGTCACCATCCTATTACCATATACTATGTACAGTGAGGGAAAAGGATGTATGGGCAGACAAGGAGGGACAAAAGCAGACAGTGCCTGGAATATAATAGGGGTTTAAAAGATGTTTATTGACTGACTAAAGAAGATTCATTAATTCAAAGACTGAAGGCTTGGTACTATTAAGCCATGATCCAAAACCAAAGTTCTGAATTTATGTGAATTAGATTCAATCTTTTGCTTGTGCCCTTCGAATTCCCAAGACTACAGTTTCCTCATCTTTGAAATGAAAGAGTTAGACTAGATGGCCCTTCCAGTTATATAACCATCATTCTATGACCTTAGCATCCACAAGATCTAGTTCTGTGTTCTTGAACTAGAATCATAGTTCATTTCTTGCCCAATGTGGCAATGTACTTGATAAGAGATCGTAGAGATTTTATTTGGTCACCTTCAATGACAAGTAACTCATTATCAAGGCACTCATTTTTTTATCAGCTCTCATGATTACAAGGTCTTTTCATATATTTGAGTCAAAATCTTCCTCCCTGAAAATTCTGCTTGTTGGTTCTACACATCAAATCTTTCTTCTCCTTAAGAGCCCTTTAAATATCTTAAGATCACATCCTACCCAAATTTTCTCTTCTCCAAGTCAAACACATTTAATTATTTCAGTCATTTCTCCCCAAACTGAGAATATTTTTAAAATAGAGGATTGTCTACAAAAAGATAAAATACTCAAATTAGCAGAACATAAAATAAAGATCTTAACCAAACCAACTGAATACACCATAAAAGAACTACCCAAGGGAAGAAAAACTTGGGCCCAGATAAATTTATGTGAATTCTATCAAATGTTTAAAGAATAATTGATACCCTTGTTACACAGATTATTCTATATTTTCTATAATGGAAATACTATCAAATAGAAGACAACTATAGCACTAATACCTAAACCAGGGAAGGACAAAGCAAATAAAGAGAACTACAGATCAATATCACTAATGAATATTGATACAAAAATTTTAAATGAAATACTAGTAAAAAGACTACAACAAATCAAAAAAGTATTAATTATGACCAAGTTATATTTATACCAGGAATTGAACCAGCATGGTTCAATATTGGGGAAACAATGAAAATAATTAATCATCTGACAATATTACCAAGTTAACTTACTTATTCAATGCCATACCAATCAAACTACCAAAAGACTATTTTATGGAAGTAGAAAAAAAATAATAAAATATATCTGGAGGAACAAAAGGTCAAAAATTCCAAAGGAAATAATGAGAAAAGTAGGAAGGAAAGGGACCTAGCAGTATCAAGTCTCAAACTAGTATGAAAAACTATAATCATTAAAATAATTTCGTATCAGTTAAAAAATAGGGAGGTGATCCAGTATAAGTATATAACACACTCAAGAAAGCCACACTAGTAACCTCGTATTTGATAAGCCCAAAGATTGGAGAAAAGACTCATTATTTGAGAAAAACAACTTGAAAAATTAGATAGAAATATAGCATAAATTAAATTTGGTCTAACACATCACATCAATACACCAAAATAAGCTCCAAAAGAATACAAGATATAAAAGATTACATCATAAACAAATGAAAGAATACAAGAACAAAATACCCTTCAGGTAGTGAAAGTGTTCATGACAAAACAAGGGATCAAAATAAGAAATCAAAAATGACAAAGGTAAAAACTGATAAAAATAAATTTTTCATGGAGTTGTGTATTGGTCCAGCCATTTTGGAAAGTAATTTGGAAAATTTCCCAAAAGTTGCTAAACTGTGCCTGTCATTTGACCCAATGATACGATTGTTAGACTTACAATACCAAAGAGACAAAAGAAAGAACAGGGGGTGGCATAGGAGCAGGAAAACTCCATGAGCTCCCCCCCCCCATAACCACCTCAAATACCTATAAAATATGATTCTAAACAAACTTTAGAGCTACAGAACCCACAAAGTGAAAGAGAGAAACAAATCTCCCACTGAAGGCAACCCAGCAGGAAGGGTCCATCGCAAAGCACTGGGAGCCAAGCCCAGCCCCGTGTGAGCCCATGGTTTCGGCCTCAGAGAGGCCCCGACCAGCCCTGGCTGGAGCAGATTTTGGGAGAGTGGATCACCAGCAGCTGTGGCTGTTTCCAGAATTATCAACCCATAAATGCCAAAGGCAAAGTAAAAGGTCACTGTGGACTTTGTGGGAACACGGGGTCTGGGAGTACAGTCCAGTCTTTGCCCCTGGGGTTAGAAGGCAATAAGCAACAGAGGTGCTGTGGACTTGAAGCCACCTTCCTGTGGATGCTTCAGAGCTCCTGGCCTGCAGATTATAGGGGGACCAAGTGACCAGTCTGAGGGGTAATTGCTCTTGCTTTAACCTGGTTAGATCTGGATCACTGCCTTGGGTGGAGGTCCTGGGGTGTGTGACCAGGTGCCAGAGCTGGTGAAGGCTTCAGAGAAGGCACCCAACTAATTGCTCCAGCACCTGTGAAAACCCCAATGATTTGGGAAAAAGCTCTCCTTTCTGGAAGCAGAGTTCTACTGTGACAAAAAGCTCAAAAGTCAAGTAATTGAGTGGCAACATGAGCAAGCAAAGGAAGCAAAGCAAGTACAGCAGTCAAACCTTAGATTCTTTTTTTGGGGACAGAAAGGATCAAAGTATGGAATGGGAGGAAGACAACAAAGTCAGAACTCCTGCACCAAAGGCTTCCAAGAAAAATATGAATTGGTTACAGGCCATAGAGGAGCTTAAGAAGGATTTTGAAAACCAAGTAAGAGAAGTGGAGAAAAAATTGGGAAGAGAAATGAGAATGATGCAACAAAATCATGAAAAGAGAGTCAACAACCTGATTAAAGAAAATAACACCTTAAAAACAAACTAACTCAAATGGCAAAAGAGGCCCAAAAAGCCACTGAGGAGAATGCCTTAAAAAGCTGAATTGGCCAGATGGAAAAAGAATTTCAAAATCTCACTGAAGAGAATAATTCCTTCAGAATTAGATTGGAGCAAATGGAAGCTAATGACTTTGTGAGAAATCAAGATACTACTAAACAGATCCAAACAAATGAAAAAATAGAAAGCAATGTGAATTATCTCATGGGGAAAACCACTGACCTGGAAAATAGATCCAGGAGAGAGAATTTAAAAATTATTGGACTACCTGAAAGCCATGATCAAAAAAAGAACCTAGAAATCATTCTCCAAGAAATTCTCAAGGAAAATTGCCCTGATATTTTAGAACCAGAGGGCAAAATTGGAATTGAAAGAATTTACCAATCACCTCTTGAAAAAGATCCCAAAAAGAAAACTCCCAGGAATATTATAGCCAGGTTCCAGAATTCCCAGATCAAGGAGAAAATATTACAAGCTGCCAAGAAGAAACAATTTGAATATTGTGGAAACACAATCAGGATAACACAAGATGTAGCAGCTTCTACATTAAGGGATCAAAGGGTTTGGAATAGGAAATTCCAGAGGTCAAAGGAACTGGGATTAAAACCAAGAATCATCTACCCAGCAAAACTGAGTATCATGTTTCAGGGGAAAATATGGTCATTCAATGAAATAGAGCATTTTTGATGAAAAAAAAAACAGAGTTGAATAGAAAATTTGACATTCAAATACAAGAAGCAAGAGAAGCATGAGAAGGTAAACAGGGAAAAGAAATCATAAGGAACTTATCAAAGTTAAACTATTTACATTCCTACATGGAAAAATGATAATTGTAACTTATAAAGCTTTTCTCAGTATGAGGATAGTTGAAGGGAACACACATGTAAATATAGGTATACATACATATATATATATATATGTCTATATAGGAGGGTATATGTGTGTATGAATACATACATGAGTGTGTGTATATATGTGTACAGGTTTACATAGACAGAGGGCACAGGATCAATTGAATAGGAAGGGATGATATTTAAAAATTAAATTAAGAGGTGAGATAGGAATATAATGAGAGGAGATAGGGAGAGGCAGAATGGGGTAAATTATCTCATATAAAAAGAGGCAAGGGAAAACTGTTACAATGGAGGGGAAGAACAGGAAGGCAAAAGGGTCAACCTTACTCTCATTGGATTTGGCTTAAGGAGGGAATAATATACACACTCAATTGGGTATCTTACCCAACAGGAAAGTAGGAGGGAAGGGGATAAGAAGGGGGGATGATAGAAGGAAGGGCCTATTAGGGGAGAGGGTAGTTAGAAGCAAACACTTTTGAAAAAGGACAGGGTCAAAGGAGAAAACAGAACAAAGTGGGGGGTGGGATAGGATGGAGGGAAATATAGTCAGTCTTTCACAATATATCCACTATGAAAATGTTATGCATAACTACTCATGCATAACCTCTATTAAATTGCTTATTTTCCCAGTAAGGGTGGGTGAAGAGGGAAGAAGGGAAAGAATTTGGAATTCAAAGTTTTAAAATCAAATTTTTAAAATTATTATTATTAATAATTATATTATTATTTTTATAGGCACTGGGGTATGGAGATCCATCTTGCCCTACTAGAAAGTTGCATGCAGATTGGGGGAGGATATAGGAGAGCACAGATTGGGGGAGGGGGTATTCAGTGGGATCACTGTTCTGGGGTTGTGGGTAGGGGAAAGATGGGCAGAAAATTTGTAACTCAAAATCTTGTGAAGACGAATGTTGTAAACTAAAAATAAATATAATATTTATTTTAAAAAATAAAATAAAAAGAAAGAGGAACAAGTTCTTTGTATACAAAAATATTTATAAAAGCTCTTTTTTTATGATGGCAAAGAACTGGAAATTAAGGGATTCATCAACTGAAATGCCTGACTGTAATAGAATACTGTTGTATCTGACTATAATAGAATACTATCAAGTTATATGAAAGAGATGGTTTTAAAGAACTGATTCAGTGAAGTAATCATGACCAGGAGAACAATTTGTAATATTGACATTATAAAAAACAAATAATTCTGAAAGAATTAAAACTCTGATCAATGAAAAAATCAACCATGATTCTAGAGGACCAACGCTAATGAATGTGACCACTACTTGGTAACACAGAAGTTATAGAAGAATATGTGGAATGAAATACACATTTTTGGACATGGACAATATAGATATTTATTTTGTTTGAATATGCTTACTATTACAAGACTTTTGTTTTTCTTTTGATGGGGTATAGGATTGGGAGGGGGGATACACAGGAACATATGTATTCACCAGTGTCTTGGAGAATATACTCCAGAGTTCAAATGAAAGATTATAATCATTCTATATCTCCTTTTCTCCCTTTGGCTCCCTCATGGGAACTCCTAACCTTTCCCCCATGTCCTATTTGCCATGCTTTAATTTTTCACTTTGTCTTTAGGAACTATTATCCATAGGCTTTTGCTACTCTGAGTATATTTATTAGGATAGCAAATAGTAGGAAGAATTGATGGGGGAACCATCCCTGGAGAAGAGAAAGTGATAGATTTAACATTGAGTTGTTTTGTCAGAGACAAACAGATAGACAGACTGGTAGACACATAGGGAGGCAGAGAGAGAAAAAGAGACAGAGTGAGATAGAGAGAGAGGCAGAGACAGAGAGAGAATTAAGGATCCTTTTGTTACAACTCCCTAGAGCAGATTCTGATGCTTGAATGAAAGTTTGTTTAGTTAGGAAAATACAGTTGGATAAAGTTTTGTTGGTCCCTGGGCTCACCGGTAATCTATATTCTGGTGGTGAAAATCTTAGAAGAATAAACCAGCCATAGGCCTGGGGGTGGGAGTCGGGGTAGAGGAGATAAACAGCTATATGGTTATTGTCCATTACAGAAGCAAGAGACCTCATCTAATTGAATCCCTTTGCTTTATAAAATGAGTCCCAGAGGAGCCAAGTGACTTCCCTAGCTATTCTAGAGGCCAAGTCAGGACTAAAACACAGATCTCTCAACTCTTAACCCAGGACTCTATCCACTGTAAAAATCAGCTGAGAGAAAGAAAGAGAGAGACAGAGAGACAGAGACAGACAGAGACAGAGAGACAGAGACAGACAGAGACAGAAAGAGAGAAAATGGGGGGAGGGATTTGGAGAGGACAGATAATGCATCTCTAAAGGGCCTTCTACACTATGAAACAGCTCTTTAAATATACATCTCCAATCTTCATGATCCTTTCACGGAATTCTCCCGTGCCCCCTCTCTACCCACATGGAGAAAAACAGAGAGTTGCAATGTGGAATCACAGGATTCAACAGCTGGAAAGGAACTTAAGAGATAATAAAATGCAACCTCCTCATTTTTACGGATGTGGGAACTGAGTACTAGATAGGTGGAGGAGCTTACCCATGTTCACACATGTAGTCAGTAACAAAAAACTAGATTGAGAATCAGAAGACATATTCTAGTCTGGACTCTGTCATTTATTAGCTGTGACCCTGAGTCACTCATAACTTCACTAAACCTCAATTACTTATGTCTATAAAATAGGGATAATAATCCCTACCCCGTCCACTTCACAGGATTGTTGTGAGACTCATGATATAATGACTGTGAAAAAGCATTGTAAACTGTGAAGTATGATGGAAATGGAAGGTTATATTTTTGTTATTAACTTTACTAGCTTCCAGTTCAATAGTTTGTCCACTACACAACACTAAGTAACTTGTTTAATTATCAGCCTTGAGACATCAATTTAAGTGAAAACTGGCTAAAATATCCACTGTAACCATTGTAAATTAAGGGCATGATGACATTCTAGTTGAACAAACTCAATGCCTTAAATCCCTTAAAATTTTCCCTTGCTGAATTCAAGCCAACATTCCTCAACTTAATTAAAAGCTTCTTCCCCTTCTTTTCCCTCCCCCAACTCAAAGCTCTGCTCCAACAGCTCCCAAGCAACTTTGAGCACATCATGTTACCTTTCTTTCTTCATCTCTAAAATTGAGATAATAATTTTTGAATTACCTATCAAACCTACCCTTACCTTGTTAAGAAGCAAACATGTTATAAAGTGCAGCATAAACATGATATATTATTTCTCCTTTCCCTCTTTTTTCTACCTATTCTGACTCCCAATCCTCTTCTTCCTTTCCTTCCTCCATCTTTCTTTCTTCCCTTCATTCATCCATCTTCCCCTTACTTCTTTCTTTCCTTAGTTTGTTTCTTCTTGCTGTCCTTCTTTTTTTTCACCCATATGGATATATTGCCACAGAAAAGAGGTCTGGCCTCATAAAGACCCAAGTTCTTCTCTTGAAGAGTTCTCAATAATTACATCTTTGGTTCATGCCCCTACTCAGGTTTTCCCTTAGGAAAATCCAGATTTCGCTGATTTTAGTTTCCTTCAGTTCTCTTACAAGCACTGAACTAACAAAATGTACAATATAGAACTGTATTCCAAATAAACAAACCAATAAAATACAGAAAGGATTCATGCCAAAGCGTATACCTAGTAAAGAAAACTTTCCCCTCTCAGGAGCACCCAGGGACTTATATATCTACTCCAGACTCAATTCATTGTCATCCTGGAGCTCAGGGCTCCCCTACATTGTGGAAAAATAATTTCAGGTGCTAAAGAGTCAAACAACCCACAGTTCCAATGATGCCTATCTTCCCTTGAAGTTCTGTTCAGTTTCTCTAGAATTACTGTTGTACTGACATCAAAGTTCCCACAAGCTGAGAAAAATCTTGATTGAGGTTGTGGGATTTAACTTCTCTCCCTACCCAAAACTGTCCTGCCAGGCCACCTGACTTAAAAGACCAGTAAAAGGCAAGGTCCAGGATGTCTCTATACTTCATTTTCCCCAGCTTCCAGAGTTCCTAACTTGAACAAAAAAGCAAATCAGTCTGTTGTAGAAACTCCTCTTATTTCACCACCAATGCTCACTTTCCTTAAGCTCCATCCTCACTTCAACCAGAAACTCCTCCATCACTCTTCCACCTCTGCCTCCAGGTCCACATGGCGTCTCTCTCATTTTCCCACATGAATATTGGGAGCATCTGGTTTCACACTCCTACCAAAGCTTTGTTGCTTTTCTATGCAACTACTACTGTGGCCTACGTGTGTTCCTTTTTTTATGGGAAAGTGATAGTTATTAACACAAGAAAACCCATTCACTCATCCTCATCCTCTTTGACCTTACCCTGCCCAGACCTGGACCAGCTCTATGAACCCCTTCCATTGTGCTTTCTGAGATTCCCATTTCATTTTCCTGGATCTCTTCCTTTCATAATCTTTATATTTACTCATTCTTTTTTTTTTTAAGCATTTGGGGTTAAGTAACTTGCTCAAGTTTACACGGCCAGTTTTTTGTGTGTGTGGGTGTTAAGTATCTGAGGCCAGAATGGATCCCGGGTCCTCCTGACTCGGGGGCCAGTGCTCTTACTCACTGTGCCATCTAGCTGCCCCCTATTTACTCATTCTTGCTAAAAACTTACTACCCCCAGACAATAATACATCTCTGGACATATCTTCAGCACTAGTATGCAAATATTCCACCCCTCTATAAGCATGTTGATCCTAGAAACAGAGATGGAATCTTCCTTGTTCCCCACTGCCATTTCCAGATTCCTCCTTTATTTCCATCACTTGGCAACCTCTCTTCCTTTAAATGCACCAGAGTCTCAGGTTATTCTCCCTCCTTTCTCAGGGAGTTCATCACCTGGTTCACTAATCTCCCTCTCCTTCCTAACTTCTGCCCTTATATTGGGAACTTAGGCAAACCAGCACTAAAAACACCAGAGTAGGGAGGAAAAAAGCCGACAACCTCTGTTTTCAACTCATTCATGGCAGCAAACACTCGTATCCTTTTATGCTACCTTCCTTTTTTCTCATTTACCCTCCTCCCTCTTTTCCACTCTCTTTCATTCCTTCTTTCCTTCTCTCTTTCTTTTCTTCCTCATCTTCCCCACCATTGGATTCCAGTCACAGCTTCTTTTAAATGACTGCCAATGGGGCCCAAACCTGCAGAAACCACATAAACAACATCTGCCTGGTGCTCCTACTCCCCAAAGCCAAAAGGGGCTGGTCTGCCTGCACAGACTCCCCGCACTCTGTGGTGAGCAGCATGTGC
>NW_027186455.1:1923900-1924096 GCF_028583685.1 Petaurus breviceps papuanus | reverse complement strand
TGGTTTAATTTAAGGATAGAGACTTCACTAGTGATTATTCTATTAAATCCCAAAATAGATGCAAAATAGGTGCCTACATGGTTCTGTAATTCAGTGATATTATACTGCCTTTTCCCTGCTGGATAGCATGCTTGAGTTCAGTCTATATTCTGGGAAGAGGAAGGAAGGAAGGAAGGAAGGAAGGAAGGAAGGAAGG
>NW_027186455.1:1921969-1923800 GCF_028583685.1 Petaurus breviceps papuanus | reverse complement strand
GGAAGAGAGGAAGGAAGTGAGGGAGAAAGGGAAGAAAGGAGGAAGGAAGGAAGGGAAGAAGGGAGGGAAGGAAGGAAGGGAAGAAGGGAGGGAAGGAAGGAAGGAAGGAAGGGAGGAAGGGAGGAAGGAAGGGAAAACAGAAAGAGAAAAGAAATAGAGAAAGAAAGAAATCATTGTGATATAATAGAAAGAACCCTGGCCCAGAAATCAAGAAGACAAGTTCTAATACCAGCTTTATCACCAGACTGAGGTATTACTCAGATTAAATTCATGTACTCTTTCCCTGCCTTATTTTCTTCTATAAAATGAGGCACTTGGATGTAGCGATCTGTAAAGTCCCTTCCAAATCTAATAATATATACTATATTGGCACAGGACAGTCAAATGATTTAGGGTTGGAAATATCTATGTTCTAAGGTCTCAATCTGCTGTAACATGCTATGATTCTATAGCTGTATATTGGCAGATTTGACTAAAAATCATACCTAAGCTAGACTGAAAATCATGGTCTGAGGGTGTGATGTGAGGGATACTGACCCTAAATAACTCTTATATTGGCTTGTTATGGTATTTGAAATTCCCTCTATTAAAGTCATTCCTTTAGGCAAAAGCATTCTTTTTCAAGGGCTTACTATTAAAAAAAAATGTGAATGTTATCCTGGAGGAGTAACAAATTGGGATATATGCAGAGATTTTGTAATAGTTACAACTATAAAATTTTCTATAGAGAAGACCATGAACTCATCTTTTTCCCAATGTTTCTGACAGGCTTCCCATCTGCTCAGTACCAGGCAGTCTACCTTGATTATCAGACCAGTTACTGGAGACATTCATGATGGGTAGAAGTCATCTGCGGATGACACACAAGGGAGGGGCAAACAATAGTAATAATAACTGTAACCGCAAACAGAAATAACAACTAACACTTATATAGTGCTTTGGGGTTTGCAAGGTGCTTTCCATTTATACGTAGTAGACACTAAATGAGTGTTGTTTATTATTGTTTTATTTTTTAAAAATCATCTAAAGACATGAGGGATTTGAAAAGGACTTAGGCTGGTCATGGAGTAAGAGGAGTTAACAGATGGATACCCCAGGTGCTATATTGGTGTCCTCAGGATGCTTCTATAGGAACTGGAAGTGGGGGGGGGATGTAGAGGTCATGAAAGTGCTTCCTGTGAGGCTGAAAGACCACTCTGTTGAGCCAACAGGGTCTGGCTGCCCCCAAAGTTTAACACAAGTCAAGTCAAATGGTGTGGGTACTTTCTCATATATATCCTACCCATCAGTAAATTAGAAGCACCGGTGATGATAGGTGTCCTCTCATGTCTATTACTATAGCTTGTAATATTGATACAGGATGGAAAACAACCAAGAGAAGATATATTTCAAGATGGGGAAATTTTCATATGAAGAAGAGGGAAGAATTAAGAAGAGTGGACCCATGCAGCACATATAATAATGCACCCCTTATCTCAAGTCAGGGCTGGCTTGCACATTTATTCCACTAAATCTAAGAGTTCTTGGCTCAATTTGTATTCTATTTGTGTCTGTCTGTGTCTCCCTCTAACTCTCTGAATGTCATTATCTCTATCTCTATCTGTCTCTGTCTTTTTGTTCTGTCTCTGTCTCCTCTTTATCTCTCTGACTGTTGTCTCTATCACTTTGTCTGTCTGTGTCTGTCTCTATGTTCTGTCTGTGTCTTTATGCCTCTACCTCTGTGTGTGTGCGTGTCTCTCTCTTTGCCCCGCCTCTCTTCCTTTCTCTCTCTCTCCCTGTCTCAGTTTCTGTGTGTTTCTCTCTCTCTCTCTCTCTCTCTCTCTCTCTCTCT
>NW_027186455.1:1908190-1921869 GCF_028583685.1 Petaurus breviceps papuanus | reverse complement strand
TCTCTCTCTCTCTCTCTCTCTCTCTCTCTCTCTCTGTTTAAAAATCTCTTTTATTTAACTACTTGAAGGGGCTTAGAAATACTACTGCAAAGTATCTCCAAAATAGTTGTGATTTCCAATGGGAACCACTATGTCTATCACTTCCCTGATGAGGCAGAGTGTATCTCTGCTTTCTACCTTGAATCGTACCTTTCTCCAAACCATAGTCTGCTCTGATAACATTAACCACACAGCAAGAATTAATTGACAAGGACATTGACTTCCCCTGACATAGATAACCAAATGTCAGTAAGCATAAGATATTTGTAGTTAAGCCCTTTGTTGCTTACTAGTCCAAGGCTGAGCGACAGTTTAACCCTCTAGCGACAAAGGACAAAGAAAGACAGAAGATCTGGCTTATCATTTCTTCTGCTTCCACTGTTTCAACATGAGAAAGTCCCAGGAGGACACCAAGCTTCAGCACTGCTGTTCCAGGGCGTTAATCAACTGCAGGTTCAAGAGGCCTACAAGTTATCGCATGCTTAGGCCACAAGGAATGGCCACACTGAGCGTCCAGACTGAGGGAGTTGAGGCTTGTAATGTTCTCTGCCCTAGTCAATACATATATGGAGAATTGTGTTTAGTTCAGTTCTGTGCAAATTTTAGGAGGGACATTAAGACAATAAGTGTGTCCAGAGGATGCTAGCAGGATTATGAGAGAATTGAAGACCTTGTTGTACAGAGTTCCAGTGACAGAAGAATGGATGTTCAACCTGGAGAAGATTTATTTTAAGGAGGAAACATCTGATCTTTGCAAATATTTAAAGGACTATCACATAAAAAAAGGGGCAAGACTTGTGCACGACCCAAGGAGACAGATTAGGAGGAATGGGAATAGACTTCATAGGAGGTAAAATTTCCTCACAACTGGAAGTGTAATTGTAAATTTCCATCCCTGGAGGACTCTACTCAAATGCAATATAATAGAGAAAATACCTGTTCCCAGGAGACATGGGCCTGTCTACCTAAATTTAGAGACCTCTTCTAACACTGAGTTTATAATCCTGCGAATCACAACAGCAACAATGAGAAAAGTGAATTCTCAATCTTCTACTTAGTGTCTCCTTTACCACTTCATAAAGATCTAGGGCAGGATCATAAAGGTTTTTGTGTCATGGATACTCAGGTACTGTTGACCTGAGGGAAGAGGGATTTCCCAGACAGAACTCAGGCATTCCCAAAATGAGCAATTCTTCCAAAGATGGTGATGATTCCATTAATACAATGTCATTAGCTTCTATTATTCGATTAGCAGGGAGCAGATCCTGAGGGAATCGACCATGGAAGAGGCAGTTCTGATATGAAATTTTAGAGAATGATAATGATTGCACAGTGTGTTGCAAAAATCTTGGTTCAGTTTTAAGCTACTGAAGTTTAAAATGTGCTATGAGTTCAGGAAACCAGTATAACATGTTAGGGTTTGCAACTTTGTGAGACCTCATTTGAAACTCACCACAACTCCACAAGGTAGGTACTACTGTCCTCATTTTCAGAGGGAGGTATCGAGGCTGGGAGAGATTAGGTGATTTGCTTCTAGCCACTCAGTAAGTGTTTGGGTCAGGATTTGACACAGATCTTCCACACTCTAAGTTCAACACTTTAACCACTGAAGCACCCAGTAATCTCATGTAAAGAGGAAAAATCAAAACACTAGGGAAGCAGGTCTTGGTGAGACACTAAAGGGAAATGCGACAAGAAGGAACCTCAGAGTACATTTGTTAAATGGATATATAGGAACATATATCTCATAGGATGTCATAGAATGTAAGCATTAGCAAGTACCTTCGAACCACAGACCTGTGCCATGTTGGAGCTAGCTGGACCTTAGAGCCACAGAACACAGAGCATTTAGCAAAGACTTCATTTGACAGAAGAAATGCTTCTAGAGAAGCATTATAGTGAAAAGAGCACAGGGCCAGTAGCCAGTAGACTTTGGTTATAGGCCTGGTTATGATACTAATTAGCTGTGTGAGCTTCTTCCTTCTATGAGCCTCAGTTTCCTCAATTCTAAATAAGGGACTTTTACGATGAAGAAGACAATGATAAATGACTTGTTCAAGAACAGTTAATAAATGAGGCATTCAGGTTTTAAAAATCAACAAGTTAATAACAAGCATAAATCAGAAATCCTTAACATGGAAGAAAAATAAATTTGAAAAAAACTATTAGTTTGAAAAATAAAACTGAAAGTAGTTTTTTAAAAGAACATTAATCTAAACATACCATTAGTTGAATTGATTTTATGGAAAAATATGGCAGAGAAATAATTTAACAAAATAAAAAATGACTACAAGAAAAACAAATATTATCAGAATTGTTACATACCATTATATTCCAACAAAAGTAAAAATCTTAAAGAAATGATTTTTTTTCTACAAATATTTAAAACATATAGAATATCAGAATTAGAAATAGATAATCTTGGGTGGCTAGGTGGCGCAGTAAATAGAGCACCAACCCTGGAGTCAGAAGGACCAGAGTTCAAATCTGGCCTCAGACACTTAACACAAAAAATAGCCATGTGACCCTGGGCAAGTCACTTAACACCAATTGCCCTCCAAAAAGCAAAAAAAAAAAAATATAGATAATCTTGATGTAATCTGAGAAAACGAAAATTGAGAAGGCCATAATGAACTCCCAAAGGGAGAAAAAACAGAGATGATGCATTTATAATTTAATTTTATCTAGCATTTAGACAAAAATTAACCCCCATATTACATAAATTATGAGCAAATTTTGGAAAAGAAAGGCATATCATTAAGCTCCTTTTATGATACAAAGGAAGGAGAAAATGGAAGAAGAAAAGGAGGAAGGAAAGAAGGAAAGAAGAAAGAAAGGGAGAGAGGGAGAGATAAAGGAACTTTGATTTGGAAAGCAACAGAAGACCTTATAGTCTAAGGTCAGAGATAGTCTTGTCCAGAACTTGGAGGCTCCTCAGAGGCACTGGGACAGGGAAAGATTTCTCTCTACCTTTCCCAATGGAAACATTTCCTAATAAAGCACAATCATGTGACCCCAATCTCTTTGTTTCTATCATGTCCAAACTGTCTGATTCCATCAAGGAAAGGTCTCTAAAATACAAAACCCAGGCTTTGCCTTTGGGCCAGTTTCAAGTTTCTTACAACCCAGTAAATCCGTTTGTTTTTATTTCTTCTTTCTGTAAACATTTCTCCATCTAATATGGTAACTGCTATTTATACAAAGCTATAAAAACAGAGGTTGGAACACAATAAGATTATAGTCTTATTTCAATACATTCAGTTCATAATAAAATAAAATCTTACAAAGTATCCTGAGTACTCATTCAGGATTCTCAAAGAATTAATGTACATCACATTGAAAGAATTCTATTTGGATATAATATTTTCCACAGCTGTCAGGCCTTATTTAAAAGGCAATATCCTCTTTCTGGCATTTTATTTAGTCTCCATTTATCCCATATGTAGAATTGCTAATTCCGTGATGTATGAGTCAGGGGTGTATGATTACATGAAGGTAATATGCAGAATGAACTAGAGAAATGATTTGGTGTGATGAATGAAAATGTGGTGTGTTACCCTATTTGTGGAGTTTCCTTTCTCGTTGATGATGTGTGTCAGAAAAGATAGAAAACAGCAGTATTGAAATAAAACACATTTTTGGTGCCACTGGAGTATGCAAATAAGAAGTAATTTGGAATAGTAAAATTAAAGAATCATCCTTAGAAGTAGGAAAATGTTGATTAGAAAGTTAATTGAACAAAAAAAAAAAAAGAAAAACCCATGGTAGGTGTAATTAGGCTATAATCCATAACCAGTGAGGCACTTTCAAGAAAAATAAGGGTAAAAGATATCATCAAGGAATTGTATCATAGGAAGAAAATATGAAATGGTCAGTCATGAGGCAAGACCAGAAAATGATAGGTCAGAATAGTCCACTGATACCCTCATGAGGTCAGGAAAAAGGAAAGACTTTAATTCCCGGGCCTCCATCCTGTTAAAAAAAAAAAAAAAGAATACCTATTTCGTAGGAGAGGAGATTAAGGCTCGATGAGATTGTGACTTTTCAAGGGTCATATAGCTGGTTGGAACCATGATTAGAACCCAGATCTTTTGACTCCACCACACTGGGTGGAAACCCTCTGGTGAACTTATGGGAAATCAAAAAGAGTTACACAAAATGGGCAGTAATGGATCAGTTCCCATTTGCATTGTTGGAGGAAATTCCCAAACTAAGGAGATCATAGATCCTTTGAAGTAGCTGAATGCTACGTACATATCTTCTATCTCTCAAGATGTTGTGAAGAAAGTGTTTTGTGAAAATACAAAGGCTATAGAAATACTAGTTATGAGTTAACTTCAACCGAATCATGATATTCATGTGGGTGCAGATTGAATGCAACCCATTTCTTCTCTTTCAGTACAATTCTCATCCTTGTCCTGCCATTAATCTTTCATGGTGAATCTGTCTGGTGCACTTGAGGCCTTGGTATCACATGAATTCATTAGGGTTTCATGGATACCAATGGGACACATGACCAAAGGCTGGCCATGCCTTCCTCTTGCTACAAAAACAACCTGTCTCCTTTTCCTTTCATGCAGGTTCCTGATAATATCTTTTACACCTCTTTTGGTATATACATTATCATTCAAACATGACATTCATTCTGGCTGCTTTTTTGCCATTGTGTGTTTTTTCATTGTCCTTTGGGATTATAGCATAGTGGATTGAGAACTGGACCTGTAGTCAGAAAGACCTGGATTTGAACCTCACTTCAGATACCTACTAGATATGTGACTCTAGGTAAGTCACTGAATCCTACTGAATCTTGGTCTCAGGAAGTAAAAATATCTCCTTTCCATGTAAGAATGTAAGCAGTTCAGATTTAATAAGTTCCTTATGATTTCTCTTTCCTGTTTTACCTTTTCATGCTTCTCTTGATTCTTGTATTCGAAAGTCAGATTTCTGTTCAGCTCTGGTCCTTTCATCAAAATGCTTTAAAATCCTCTATTTCATTGAATATCAATTTTTTCCCCTGAAGTATTATACTCAGTTTTGCTGGGTAGGTGATTCTTGGTTTTATTCCTAGCTCCTTTGATCTCCAGAATATCATATTCCAAACCACTCAATCCCTTAATGTAGAAGCTGATGGATTTTGTGTTATCCTGATTGTGTTTCCACAATACTCAAATTGTTTCTTCCTGACTGCTTGTCTTCCTTGACTTCCTTGACTTGGGAACTCTGGAATTTGGCTATAATAGTCCTAGGAGTTTTCTTTTTGGGATCTTTTTCAAGAGGCAGTCTGTAAATTTTTTCCATTTGTATTTTACCCTCTGGTTCTAGAATATCAGGGCAGTTTTTCCTTGATAATTTCTTGAAAGATGAGGTCTAGGCTCTTCTTTTGATCATGGCTTTCAGGTAGTCCAATAATTTTTAAATTATCTCTCCTGGATCTATTTTCCAGGTCAGTTGTTTTTCTGATAAGATATTTCACATTGTCTTCTATTTTTTCATTATTTTAGATCTATTTTAAAATATCTTGATTTCTCATAAAGTCATTAGCTTCCATTTGCTCCATTCTAATTTTGAAGGAATTATTTTCTTCAGTGAGCTTTTTGACTTCCTTTTCCATTTGGCCAATTCAGCTTTTTAAGGCATTCTCCTCATTGGCCTTTTGGATCTCTTTTGCCATTTGAGTTAGTCTATTTTTAAGGTTTTATTTTCTTCAGTATTTTTGGGGTCTCCTTTAGCAAGCTATTGACTCATTTTTCATGATTTTCTTGCATCACTCTCATTTAGCTTACCAATTTTTCCTCTACTTCTCTTACTTTGTTTTTCAAAATCCTTCTTGAACTCCTCCATGGCCTACAACCAATTCATATTTTTCTTGGAGGCTTTTGATGCAGGAGTTTTGACTTTGTTGTCTTCTTCTGGTTCTATGTTTTAACCTTCTTTGTCACCAAAGAAAAATTCTATAGTCTAATCTTTTCTCCTCTGTTTGCTCATTTTCCCAGTGAATTACTTGACTTTTGAGCTATTTGCCCAGGTAGGACTCTGCTTCCAGAGTGGAGAGTGCTGTGTCCCAAATTTCTGGTGTTTTGTGCAGCTGTTGTCAGAGCTACTTCTAGGCACCTGCCTCAGAACCATGTGGAGGACTTCCTCTCCACAGCTGCCACAAGCTCAGCCACACCAGTGCTCCTCCTCACCCCAGGACCTCCACCCAAGACTAAGACCCAAATCCAAGCAGGGTAAAGCAAGAGAATCCTGCCACAGCACCAACCAAGAGGTTCCTGCAATTGTCTTCTCATCAGTTGTAAGCAGCTACTGTTGGCACCACCCCTGCCACCTCTGCCACCCCCAGGGGCTGGGGCCAGACCACACTCTTTTCTCACTCATGTCCAACAGAGTTTCCCCACTGACCTTTTACTTTGTCTTTGGTATTTGTGGGTTGAGAAGTCTGGAAACTATCACAGCTAGCAGTGAGTCAGTCCCCTGAGGTCTACTGCAGTGCTATCTGTGCCAGCATGGCCCTTGCAGGACTGTGCTCTGCTCCCAGTCTGGTATGATAGACCCTTCCTATCAGCTTTCCAGGTTGCCTTCAGAAGGAAATTTGTTTCTCTCTGTCACTTTGTGTGTTCTGTAGCTCTAAAATTTGCTTGGAGTCATTTTTCACAGGTATTGGAGGTGATTGGGGGACGAGCTCAAGCAAGTTCCTGCTTTTACTCTGTCACTGTTTCTCCACCCCTAGAACCAATATTTTCTTTGAAAGCTTGGTTCAAATGCCTCTTACATAAGACTTTTCCTGATCCATCTAGCCTCTAGCACCTCTTTTCCTCCCTAGTTCCCCAGAATATCCCAGGGAATATCATCCTCCAAGATTCCTTTCCTGATGTCTTACAGTCATCTCTGTCTTGGACCTTCCAAAACTTTGCACTATTGACTTTTATTTTTACCCCAAGTATTGCATAATATTAGGTATTAATATCAGCTAGGTGACACAGCAGAGAGAGAGTGCTGCCCCTGGAAACAGAAAGACTCATCTTCCTGAGTTCAAATCTGACCTCAGACACTTACTAGCTGTGTGACCCTGGAAAAGTCACTTAACCCAGTTTGCCTCAGTTCCCTCATTTGTAAAATGAGCTGGAGAAAGAGATGGTAAATCACTCCAGTATCTCTGCCAAGAAAACCCTAAATGGGGTCATGAAGAGTAAGACATGACTAAAAAATGACTGAACATTATATTTGTATTAGAATCTCATTACAGTCTTTTGAGACAGTAAATACATGTGGGCAGGGACCATATCTTATCTAAACTTTGCATCTTTCCTGAGGACCCAGTCCAGAGTTCTGCACATAGTTGACTTTTAATAAGCATTTATTCTGTTGTATTGTCCAGTCAGCCTCCATGTGGAAAAGCAGCTGAAGCCCTCATTAACACTACTGGAAGCAGCTAATGATTTCTGGATTCCACAGCAGTGCTAGTAGCTGATATAAGGTCACATCCACCACTGCTATGTGTTTCTGCAGCAAGTCTCCATCAGCTGCTCCAAGAGGTCAGAAAGGTGCACATTGGGCACAAGCTTCCTCACAAATGTACAGAATTGAGGTCCATTCTACTGCCCTTTACTCTGTGTTCTGAAGGTAGAAAGGAAGTGTAAGATTACAAGAAACAACAAACAGCTCACCTTTCTAGACCACAAGGTGAGAAAGAGGGTGTGACAAGTGAATACTAAAGGTGGATGAGCAGCCCTGGAAAAGGCTTGCCAAGCCTCACCCCAAAGTCCTCCCTAAGCACCCCATACAACTCTCACCCATGGCTCCAAGAAGCAGCAGCGCATACAACAGCCACATGCCTGCGTAACCATCTCAGTCGACAGCCAAACCAGGCTGAGGGTAACCAAAAGACCTCAAACCCATCGGTGAGTTAGGGGATGTCTATCCTAAGCATGTGAAGACTTATCCAGCAGAATGGGTGGATGAGATCATTTTGTTCCAATGGCTATGAAGGTAACTAAAGCAGGTACCATGAAGTGCTTAGCATTGAAGACACCAAACTCACCCACTGAATCCTGGGCCTTCGCTGGTCATCTTGACGTTTATCTTGCCCCTGAACTTCAATGACTCTGTAGGAGAGAGTGATGCTGCTGACTTGTGCAACTCTACTTAAATCTAATCCACATGTAAGTCAAGACATCACCCATCACATCATGAAGTCATTGATCCTCTTGGAAAATGACGGAGGAAGAACAACAATGGGCTCCCAGGACAAGGAGCTAATTCCTGACCAATTGATCATCAGGAGGCAGTTCTAATGTCTGAGCCCTGATCCTGCTAGACAGCATGCTGACCTTCCATGAGATGGCCCTTAGTTGCTCCCAAAGAAAATAACATATAATCAATCTCCTCAGGTTGACACAACAAAGAACTCAAATTGACCATTGATTCCCCCATCACTTTCCCTCACATAATGTTCTGACTGGCTTCAACTTCACAAAAGAAGATGCCCCTCCCAGAGTAAGTTCATCACCTCTAATCTCATCCCCATGCTGCTAACTCAAGCCTTGGTCCACACTGCCTGCCCTCCCCTCTGATTGGAGGGCTGGAGGGCACAGTGCCAAATCCCTCTCAAGGCCTTCCTTTATAGAGGGAGAGGGCAGGAATTGGCCTCTGCTGTTTTGCATGTGCTGCTCTGCCTGGTTTCAACTCCGTGGAACAAAATGCCCCAAGCACCCAGTACCCCCAGCTTCCTCCCAGCAAATGGCATCCTTTCATGTGTTTTCCCTCTTTAGATTGTAAAGCTCCTTCAAGACAAGGACAGTATTTCTCTTTATTAACTGTACCCTGAGCACCTAGCACAGTGCTGGATACATAGTAGGTGCTTAATAAATATTTATTAGACTGGATTTTCTTTTCTTCCAGCTCTGGCATTCTGTAATACCCAATTTCCTTTTCATGGGCTACTATAATCTGTCTATAAACATGTAATGAAAACTATTTTAAGTAAAATCTATAAAATGCTTATATGTTGTTTGTTCTTTGAAAAGTTGTTGGCAGCTAAAGATGATATTTAAATCACACAAAACTAGAGTACAATGGTATTTGCATTACTCTGCATCTTAAGATAATAGGCATAGACCTGGAAGGAAGCTCAGAAGGCATCTAGTCTGACTCCATTTTATTTTTTAATTTATGGAATAAAAATAACATTTCCATAACAACGTATCATAAAAATGATTGCACATGAAACTACAAATCTATTATATACACCTTGCTATTCCTTTTAAATATTTAATAAAGTTATCATCTAAATTTCTTTTTTCTTCCTTTTTTTCTTCCCTCCCTCACCTCCACCCCCTCCAACCTAGAAATGATGGCTCAAAGAGGTCAACGGAATTGGCCAAAGTCCCCCAAGAAGAAAGGGTGCCAGTATTCAAACCCAAGTTCTCTGATTCCAAATCCCACCCACTATCTTTGCACGTATGATATATAGTCTTGGTAATATTTGGTCATAATTGTCATGTGATTAGTTCTTTTCAATGCAATACAACCAGAATCCTATCCTGTGAACAACATCCAGCAGCCTTCTAGCTGTGAAAATATTTTTGTGCAGTTTTCTGACCCGCAAAAAATATTTTTGTAGTGAAAATGTATGACTGGCAATAGACTGTGTAATGTCAATGGTTTGTTAGCTTCACTGGAAAATAAACAAAGGTGAATATGTGAGTACTGGGGGATGGGTAAACTCAAACAAATGTGATACTCAACAGTCCCTGGATTGCATTTTTTCCACAGCCAAACCATAGCACTAATTGCTTTATAATCAAGTTGTCTGCCTGAGCAATTGGATAATCCTAGTGAAGGGTGGAGACTGGGGCAGATTGAAGCCAGGAGGGGTGCACTTTTTTCTTGTTTGAATCATTTTCCTCAAGAAAGTTGCCTAGCCTTGTGGCACCCTGCTGTAACAATGGAATTGGTTTTATACTGCTACCTTTCTTACTCCTCTTTTCTTTATTTCTGTACTCCATTTCTTTTCTATTCCTGTAACATTTGAGTTCCCCAAGACTCTGCCCTTTATGCCCTACAAATCACAAAATCACCGAGATCTTATAAGTTAATACTAGCTCCCATATTTGACAGCAAAAAAAAATTCAATCCCAGAAGAAAATGACTTGTCTCCAGGTCAGAAACATGGGCAGTCAGATGGTAATTGTTGTGGATTGTATCTACTGACTCTTGGGTCCAATATTCTTTTTGCCACAACATGCTGTCTCTTTTCCTTTCTCTCTCTCTATTCTCCTTCTTAGAAAACTCATGCACAGGGGCGGCCAGGTGGCTCAGCGAGTAAGAGCACTGGCTCCAGTGTCGGGATGACCTGGATCAAATCTGGGCTCAGATACTCAGCACCACACCCAGAAATAACTGGCCATGTAACCTTGAGCATGTTACTTAACCCCGATTGCTTTTAAAAAAAAAACTCACGCACTCACCAATTTTTTGCAGATGACTTTCAAATCTATATCTCCAGCCCTCACCTTTTCTCCAAGCTAAAGACTCTCATTTTTTACTCTCTGCTGGATTTCATAACACTTATATCAATGGCAGAGCTTGAGTTTGAAGCCTTTCTGAAAGCCATAATGCAACTATGCAATGAACAGCCTCTGCTTCAATAGACCTGACACCTCCTACTACCTGATGCCCCCTCTTATTCTGGAATCTTCCATGCCAGAAACTTTCTCTCTAATTGGTAGCTCTCTACCTGTAACTTCAAAGGTAAGAAGCTAATCATATGTACTTGACTGAGAGTCCACCTTTCAATATGTAAGGTATGTACTGCCTTTGTAGATTACATATGTCCACAGTGGTTGTCCAGATGTCATTCATAAAGGCATTGATAAATATCACTGGGATATTGCTTATCCCTCTCCAAGGGAAACTATAATTACTGCCTTGAGGAGAAAATGAGAAATGATCATGAGGCTAGCCCAGCTGTTCTTCAGTCTCTGAGAGAGGAGGAGGATTATATCTATCTGCTCCCCCAAATGTTAGTGATTTAAAGATGTGATTTTGGTTCAAAATAAAAGACATACCACTTTACTAATAGTTCATTGATCTGGGGAAGGGTTGTCCCAAGCTTATCCCCACCAGCTTGGTCCTTTCTTGCCAAACACTAGTTACACAAAAGACTATCACAAATAGTGATTAACTAGTAAAGCCATTGATATGCAAGCAAATGGCAAACATAAATCCATTACAGATTAGAATATAACAGAAAATACATAAGAATAATGACCTCTTTAGGTCAGAACAAGCTAAAATCTCAGCTCAAGCAAGAGAAAGGCCTTGATCTCATCCAAGAAAAATATCACCAAGTCTCTAGGGAGACGAGCGGATAATCAGGAGCATGTTGAGGAGACAACTTCTACTACATATCTGTAGCTTTCAAAGTCTGTCTCTCTCTCTCATGCCACATGTCTGAAGTCAGTCCCAAAGAGAGTCTGGAACCACATGTGTCCTCTCTCAGAGATGAAATACAGAATCTCTCCTCTCCAGAGTTCTTTTTTCAACCCTTCCCTTCACACAGGCATGTAACTTTGTATTAGCATTTTCTCTACTAATTTTGAGTCATCACTAAGCAGCAATACATCATCAATTATGATGGCAACACACCTAATCTTGGTCCTTATTCACAGTACAATGTGTACTCTGATCAGAGACAATTGTACAAATGGTGCCCATAAAGAAAAGATTCTCCAGTTTGATGGTGGTTGACCACCACAGTATGGGGACTTAACTAGCATTGCAATCCCACATTTTAAATTGTTGTCAATTGCAGTTGCCATAAAGTAGGGAAAGGTCTCCATATCAGAGGCTTTACTTCCTCTGACATGTCTGAGCTCAGAGCGTTGGCAGACTTCTAGTCTGTTTCTCTATCCCTTATCTCTTCCCACACCATTATCCCTAACCAAGAACTTCAGGGCCACCTGAAACATCATCAACCAGAGCATTCTGGACGTTTAGGCCTCCTGCACCTTCTTTGGACAGAGTGCTTCAGACCTCCAGGCCCTGTGAAGCCCCTCCATTCAGAGCATTACAGTTTTCTCAGCCCCATAGAGCATTCTGATTCAGTGGAGCACCTTAATTAGAGCTTTGATAATTTCAGACCTATTTACCTGAACATGTGCTAGAGTCCTTGATTACTTCTTTCTTTCAGTGATTACAAACTTCTGATTTTTTTTTAAGTCCTACAATGTATGTAGGTACTTTACTGCTGTTTCCCTTTGGATTTCTTTATCCTGATCATTGTGCAGTCTGGTACCATTTATAGATCTTTTTCTGAAGTATATGTCTGAGAGCTGAGATCCTTTATGGCCCTCCCTTTTGCTCTTGAATTCCCTGGGCCAGCTACATCATAGAAAACTTTTAACCTTGATAACCTTCCTTGCTCTTTAGCTCTTTTCGTATTATGCTGCCCATCTTTGGAAGAATCCATAGGCATCCCAGAATTGCCCCATAGCTGTTCCTTTCATTCTCCCATTCATCTTCCTGATTACTAGTTGTGGGAATATTTCTACCCCTATTACTAAGGGCAAGAAATAGGGGACTGGAGCTATAGTAATAATATCAAGGGTTCAAGTTTATACAATGGAAGAGGTGGACAGAAGCGGATGAAGAATGGGGAAGGTTGGGGGTGGCTAGGTGGTACAGTGAATAGAGCACCTACCCTGGAATCAGAAGGACCCGAGTTCTAATCTGACCTCAGGAATAAAAAGGCCAACAAAAATTCATTTAACACTTACTAGCCATGTGACCTTGGGCAAGTCACTTAACCCCAATTCCCCTGCCTTCCCCACTCTAAAAAGCAAAAAAAAAATTTTTTTAAAGAATGGGAAAGGTTAAGGCTGAGATGGATGGAAATTGAAGACTAAGGAGAAGTAGCAGGAGTCAGCAGACATTAAGTTTAAATCATAGAGATTGGGGAAACCAAAGATGGAAAACATAGAATGAGAAAAGTACCAGTTGCCCGGATGTCCTCTTATTGGCTAGAATCTTTCAAATCTAACTAAAAGGGTATTGAACTTAAACTGGAAGAGGAAGGAGAAATACTTACACTTAGAAAGCAGATACAGTATAGAAAGAAGAATAGGGATAAATATCTCCAATAATTCACAGAAGGCAAAAATGAAAGGGCCACTAATAAAACCTGTGGATACGTAAATACAAAAAGTATGAATAACTATCAAAGTGAACAAGAGATCCCAACATAGAGTAGTAAATTTGACTGCATGTGTTTCACTAATATATTACGCTAAGACTATATCCTAAAAGGGCAACATAGATAAAAGAGAGGAATGACATGGAGCATCATTGTATACCAAGAATATATAATTATTTAGGAAACTCAGAAACCAATGGGAAGAAGCATTTGGAGAAAGCATTTGGGAGAAGATCAGTAGAGAGAGAAACAAGTGATATTGTCATCAGAACATACTGCAAACCATCTGGACAAAAGGAGGAAATAGATGAGGAGTTCAGGAAATAGACCACAAGCCTAGCACATGATATAGTGGGGATAAGGGACTTCAGTTATCTGGACATCTGTTATAATATTTCCTCTCTCTCTCTCTCTCTCTCTCTCTCTCTCTCTCTCTCTCTCTCTCTCT
>NW_027186455.1:1896922-1908090 GCF_028583685.1 Petaurus breviceps papuanus | reverse complement strand
TCTCTGTCTCTGTCTCTGTCTCTGTCTCTGTCTCTCTCTCTCTCTCTCTCTCTCACTCTGTCTCTCTCTCTCTCTCTCTGTCTCTCTCTGTCTCTGACTCTCTCTGTCTCTCTCTCTCTCTCTGTCTCTCTCTGTCTCTCTCTGTCTCTCTCTCTCTCTCTCTCTCTCTCTCTCTCTCTCTCTCTCTCTCTCTCTCTCTCTCTCTCTCTCTCTCTCTCTCTCTCTCTCTCTCTCTCTCTCTCTGTCTGTCTCTCTGTCTCTCTGTTTCTCTCTCCCTCTCTCTCTTCCCCCCATCAAAATCAGAGCACCTAATGATTTCTATCTCAGTCTCCTTTAATGATAATTTCATCCTTCAAAGATATTAGTGACCAGGGGCGGGGGTGCTATTCTTAGCCAAATTCTAACCAATAACGAGGAAGCAGTTGCCAAAATAAAGATTATGAAAATTTTGAATGGAAATATCTACTCCATCTTAGAATTTATAGTAGAGAAGGAATGGAAATCTGCCTTAGAGAAAACTAATTTTAATAGATTAAGGAAAAAGAATGGAAGGATGAAATGGTCTAAAATTCCTTAGAGAAAATCAGTCCAAAAGGAATGAAAAGCACTTAAGAATAGAATTTTGAAGTAAAAAAGACAAACAATTCTGATAATTAGGAAAAGGAGAAATTGTCTAAAAAAGACCAATGTGGATGTACTGGGAACTCATCAGCAGACTCCCTTTGAAAATGTCAGACACAGAAGATGGAAGGAAGAGCAGGTAACTGAAGATGAATATGAAAGTGTCACAGCCTTGTAAAAGAATGTCAAGATAAGGATCAGAAAGAGCTTATGCTGAAAAGAAACACAAAGACCAACAAAAAGAGATTTTTAGCTTTCTACAGAAAAAAAAAAAGGATCAAAGAATGGAGTTGTGGGTGGGTGGGTAAGACAATGAAATCAGACAATTTAAAGAATATAGAACTGATTAACTTTTATTACTTTGCTTTCTCTGTCAAGGAAAATTATCTTTGGACTAAAAAGGGTAAAAGAAAAAATGGCTGGGGCAGCTAGGTGGCACAGTGAATAGAGCACTGGCCCTGGAGTCAGGAGAACCTGAGTTCAAATCTGGTCTCAGACACTTAACACAAAAACTAGCCGTGTGACCTTGGGCAAGTCACAACTCCAACTGTCCTCCAAAAAGAAAAAAAAAAGAAAAAAAGCTAAGAGGAAATTGAAAACCAAGAAAAATAGACATATACTGGGTGGGGGGGGGACAAAGAGAAAAAGGCAAGATACATTCTGCTAAAGGGGAACATAATACATAAAAGGGAGTTCAGCTGTAGAAAGAATGGAAAGGCTTAGAATTCCTAAGGATATAGAGTTAGAGCACAGGAGCTAGAACTAGAAGTCTGAGAGTAGGGAAGATAGTAGGGTCTGGTAGACCTCCACATCTCCGGAAGAAAGAGAGTTGGTCGATCACTTCTCCTGCATGTGATATAAGCAGTCAAGCAGTCTGCAAGGATTCTGGACGGCCTCAGGGTAAAGGGCACACGATAGAGGAAGAATTCCCAGTGCTCAGATGGGTTCTATGTGCCAGGTACTGTGCTAAGCCCTGGAAATTTAAAAAAGAAAAAAGGCAAAATAGTCCCTGCCCTCAGGAAGTTCATATAGTAATGGGGAAGACAACATGTAAATAACCAGGTACATTGTTGGTTGCTCTTCATTGTTTAGGAGGACCAATGACATGGGGCGGGGGGGTGGTGATGTCTTGACTTGCAAGTAAATTGAATTTAAGTGAGTCAAGACTGTGCAGAGTCATCAGCCTCACTCTCTTCTCTGGGGTCATCTGAGTCCAGTGGCAGGACATAGGTCAGGATGACTGGAAATGAATCCAGATGCAGTGGGGACCTTGACCTTTTTAAGCTACTGTCTTTCCCAGGTCTCAATTTGTCTGAGGCAGCACCCATTCAGTGATTTAAGGCTAGGAAAGAAATGAGGCAAAAGGGGTGGCTAGGTGGTGCAGTGAATAGAGCACTGGCCCTAGAGTCGGGAGGACCTGAGTTCAAATCTGACCTCAGACACTTAACACAAAAACTAGCCATGTGACCTTGGGCAAGACACTTAACCCCAATTGCCCTCCAAAAAGTGAAAGAAAAAAAAAAGAAATGAGGCAAAAGATGGCCTAATTTGCCTGCTTAAAAAGGGGGGGGGAGGGGAAGACTCTCAGTGTTTCCTCACCAGAACAGAAACAATTTCTATTTACACTCACACTGAGCCAACAAAACCCAAACTATGACCAAGAGAGGCTTGGACTGGAACCTATTATTGGCCAATCTGTGAGATACTGAGTGATTTGTGTTTTAGGCAGGGGTGGGAAACTTGTGGCCTTCTAGGTCCTTGGGTGCAGTCTTTTGACTGAGTCCAAGTTTTACAGAACAAATCCTTTTTTTAAGGGGATTTGTTCTGTGAAGTTTGAATTCAGTCAAAGGGCTGCTCTTGAGAACCTAGAGGGTCACATGTGGCCTTGAGGTTGCAGGTTCCCCACCCCTGGTTTAAGGCATGGTCAAGTAACTGTTTGAATCCCAAAGGGCTTTATCAAAGTCTGGTTTTCCACGGCTCTTTTCACGAAATCATAAATGAAACTACGTGGGGCAAAAGAATTAATTGTCTCATGTAGAGTAAAAAGAAGGAAATCTCAAAGGGATAAACTGTAGCAGTGGGGAATCAGGGCAGTAAAGGGAGAGGCAAGGAGAAAACTTCCTGAAAAATTGAGATTAGAGCTGAGTCTTAATGGAAGCTAAGGTAACAAAGAGATGATGGTAAGGAGGGAGAGCCTTCCAGGTATAGGGACTAGCAAATACAAAGACCCAGAGACAGGATAGAGTATGTCACCTTCAAGGAGCAGGGAGTAGGTCTGTGTCATTTGATTGTAGAGCATAGGAAGGGAACAATAGAAGAACTTGGAAATACAGAAAAGGGCCGGGTTGTGAAGAGCTTTATATGTCCCAGAGAGGACTTTCTATTTGATCCTAGAGGTAATAAGAATCCATTGACCACCACAAATCAACATGGCCTCCCCAAGGACAGGTCATGAGTTGCTGACCTCCTTTGCTTCCTTGACAAAGTTGTTAGGCCAGCAGATCAGTGGCATGATGGCAATAATATTTACCTAGATTTGAGCTAAGTTTTTGACAAAGTCTTTCAAGCTGTTCTCATACAAAAGATGGACCAATTTGGACTAGATGACAGCACAGTTAGGTGGATTCAAAGCTATTTGGATAGTTAAACCTAAACTATTAATAATTTAATAGTAAATTTCCAAGGTTATCTCTAGGAGAATGGAGCAGCTACATGGTGCAGTGGAGACAGTTCTGGTTGTGCAGTCAGGAAGACTCGCCTTTGGGAATTCAAATCTGAGCTTAGATACTTACTAGCTGGGAGACCCTGGGGAAGTCACTTAACCCTCTTTGCCTCAGTTCCCTCATCTGTAAAATGATCTGGAGAAGGAAATGGCAGACCACTCTATTACCTTTGCTAAGAAAACTCCAAATGAGGTCAAGAAGAGTCAGACATGATTGAAATGACTAAATAACACATTCTCCTTATGTATAGCCTGAATTTGTTTCTCTGAAACTTTTAACTCTTGTTCTCAGTTCTTAATTCCATTTCCTTCTCCAGCTCATTTTACAGATAAGGAAACTGAGGCAAACAAGGTTAAGTTACTTGCTCAGGGTAACAACTAGTAAGTGTTTGAGGCCAGATTTAAACTGAGGTCTTCCTGACTCCAGGCCCAATATTTTATCTACTTTGCTACTTAGCTGCCCACATAAGGATGTATTTCCTACTAATAAGTAGAATGAGCTGCCTTGGGAAAGCAGTGATTTCCCCTTTAAGCAAAGGTTAGATTTGAGTTGGAGTAGATGGCTTCTGCAGGCCCTTCTCATTCTAAAATTCTCTAATTATGTGGCAGAGCAATGCTGCTGTGGGGACTGCAGCATCAGCATCAAAGGTATGTTCTCTCTCCAAACACCGCGGCCTTCAGCATCTGGGTAAGTAAAAACCCAGTGATCAGGTCCCCAGGATCCTGACTAAATTTATAAGCAGAGTCAGCACCAAGAGCCTAATTCCAAAATGTTTCTGTGCATGGTTGCTAGCGGTTGGGGTCTGTGGCCTCATTTCCAAACAAAATTCTCAGATGTCTAAGTCTTGTGTCTGAGATCCTAATAATGGCTGAAATACCAGTAAACCAGAACCAGCTGTCTGATTCTAAGTTGACTATTGAAACGTCGATCTCTTTAAACAATCATAGTTCACATTTATATCACACTTTAAGGTTTACAGAGCACATTACCCATATTATATCATTTGATCCTGAAATAATGCTGAAAGTAGTTGTCATTATTATGTCCATTTTATGGATGAGACTGAGATAGATTAAGTGACTTGTCCATACTAATATGAGTATGGGATGGTATTTGAAGAGTGACTGGATTTGCTGGTAGACTTTCAGGGACTGCATCAGCCTAAGATAATTAATGTAGGATATGGAAGTTTTTCAAGGACAAAGCCCTCTGAGGAGGGAGAGACCAAATGACCACAGGCACAGAGGGAGCTTGTGTCTTTCCCTGCAGCAACTTTTCCATGATGGTACTTTACTAATGAAGTCTAGGAATGAGTTGGGCTCAGGGGAATGCAGTGAATGTAAGTGTGGGTGAAATGAGGGGCATGGACAAAGCAAACCAACTAAGAATGCAAGGCAGCAGATAAAAAAGCAGATAGATTGCTCCAATGAGGAACCAGAGTCTAATCCAATTTGCCTGTGATGCTGAGGACCCAGGCTGTACTTGAGGAGGAGACCAAGCTCAGCTTGAGCACCTCAAGCTCCTGAATCATCTCAACTCACTCAAGTCACAGCAGGTTTAGCCATGAGAACAGCCTTGGGGTAGATGCATGTTAGGAAGTTAGGTAGTACAATGAATAGAGGGCCCGGCCTAAACTCAGGAAGACTCATCTTTCTGAGGTCAAATCTGAGCTCAGACATTTACTAGCTAAGTGACCATGGGCAAGTCACTTAACCCTATTTGCCTCATCTATAAAATGAACTGGAGAAGAAAATAGCAAACTACTCTTTGCCAAGAGAACCCCAAATGGGGTCGTAAAGGGTCAGAATCAATTGAACAACAACAAAGGTGCCTGCACATTTGAAAGTTGAGAGAGGGATTGAGTTTAAATTTAAAAGGAAAGTGAATCAGAGTCCTAAACAGGCTTCTTTTAGCTCCTGGGTTTGGCTCTCTTTCAGACAAAGGGTTTGAGTGGCCTGATCCCGTAAAGAGCCTGAGGTGTCCAGCCCTAGTCAAATGTGAAATCAGAGCATGTAGGTTTTGCATAGAATGTTCACTACTTTTATAACCTTGGGTAAGTCACTTGGCCTCCATGTGTCTCAGGTCCTTCAACTATAAAATAAGAAGGCTCAACTAGACAATCTTTGGGGGCCTTTACAGCTCCGAATCTATGAGTCGATGAGTTCTTAATGTATTTGATGTTCTTCCTTTTTTTCATTGTTATGATTAAAGAACTATACATTTATGCCATGTTCTTCTGAGTAAAATCCATTGAAATACTGTAAGGCTGGAAAGAGAGACAGAGTTCTCTTGGGGTGGGAATAGCATTGAGGTAAGAGCATGACTGGAGAAGTCTGTACAGTTTAAACCATTATACTGACAAGATGAGCTTTCCTACCTAAATAAGTGGTAGAGCTAAGTGAGAAAGGTAGTTCTCTAAAAGCCAGAGAAAACTTGGGATGTTACCCCCAGAGTATCTGTTAGTATTGGATAGAATGCATAATTGCTAAGTATAAGTTCTGATTGAACTTGGTCTTATTACTGAATTAAATAATATACATTATCGCCCCACCCCCTTCTGTGCCCTGGCTAAAATGATGAAAATAGGTTAAAATAGGAATTCGAAAGTTAATCTCAGGAGCAATAGACAAATCTGGAAGGATGGCTGTTCTCAGAGGTTGTTAACAATTGTTCATAATATGGAAAAGAGAACCAGAAATGAGAAAGAAGATAAAATGGAGTAGAATAATTATAATAATTACAATCATAGTAATCATAATTCACATTTGTGGCTTAGAAGTTTTGACAGATAAGGAAAAAGTCTGAGAATAATCTGACACACAAAATAGATTTTGAAAAAGAAAATGTCAGAGTTGGGGGAGAATGAAGTCTAAAATTCTGCAAGAGAAGTCAACCCAAGGACAGGAGGCTCACCGGTATGAGGTTCTGAAGATGAATGCAAAAATTCTATCAAAGAAAAGCACTAACTGATGTGGATACACAAGGAACTTCCTGATTCACTGATTCATGTTTTTTTTTTTTAAGTCCAGAAAATGGAAATAAGGTCAGGTAACAGAGGATAAATACAAAAGAGTGGATTGTTCCTGTAGGAATGCTATCCTGAGTATGATTGTTGATGTATGGTAAGAACAAGAAAAAGAAGTTTGCTTGGTTTTTTTAAAGTTACATTAGGCACAAAATAAAGATCAAAATATGGAGAGAAATAATTCTGGTGCAAGACCTCAGGACAGTAATGAAAAGTGAGATAGTTTGCCATGCATAGAACATTAGGATGAGGATTAAAATTACAGAGAGAGAGAGAAAATGCATGCAGTTCAAAGTAAGCAAAGTTTTTTTAACCAGCAGAGCAGTAGTAGAGGTGATAGTTACCCAGAGGCAGAAGTCACAATTACTGAGGCACAGACAACAGTTTCTAGATGAGGGAATAGCACAAGAATGGGACTCCCAGAGAACTGCTGGGCTGGAACTACATGGTGCCCAACCAACCCCTGGAGGCAGGACCTTGGACACATGCTTTTTTGGTTCTGACTCTGAAGTCTCAATTTTTAAAATTTTCCTTTAGGTTATGGACTTAATGCACAAACACAAATATTTCAACATATCAAGAACAAAAAAGGATCATACAAGACACTGCGAACTTTTGTTGTTTACAGTTTGTTTTTAAAGGGTGTATTAATTTTAACAAGATATTAACAAAGTGGCCCTTTTTACTTGTGTTCCCTTCTGACCTTCATTTTGTTTTGTTCTGAGTATTTTAAACATTTCCTTGATCCTTTCTTTCTCGGTTTTTTTCTTTGCATTTCTTTTACTGTCCACTAATTCTTTCCCCACCTGTCCCCATCTCCTCAAAAAAGAAGTCCTTCATTTGAACAAATATAGTCAAGCAAAACATATCAACATATTGGTCATGTCAGGAAAGATATGTATTATTCTATGCTTCTAATCCATCACCCCTCTGCAAAGAGGTGAAAAGCACGCTTTATCATCAGTCTTTTGAAGTCTTTCAAAGCTGTTTTCTTTTACGTTATTTTGGCCATTGCATATATTGTCTTCCTGGTTCTGCTCATTTTATTCTGCATCAGTTTATACAAATCCTCCCAAATTTCTCTGAATCCTTCCATATTTGTTATTTCTTGGGGGAACAGAGGGAGGTTACAAGAAGGGGAAGGGAATAAGCATTTATATAGTGTCTCCTCTGTGTCAGACACTGTGCTAAGTGCTTTACAAATACTATCTCATTTGATACTGCCACAGCCCTGTGAAGTATGTGTTTTATTGTTCCCATTTTTCAGTTGAGGAAAATGAGGCAAATAAAGATTAAATGGCTTGCTTGGGGTTTTACAGCAATGTGAGGTCAGATTTGAACTCGGTTTTTTCTGATTCCAACACCTGCAATCTATCAAATGTTACTCCTAGGTGCCTCAATCATACCACGATAATATTCCATTACATTCACATGCCACAATGTGTTTAGATGCTACCCAGTTGATAGGTACCCACTTTTGTTTCTCTGTAACAACAAAAGTTGCTGCTATGATTTTTTTTGTTATATTTATTGATCTTTTCCCTCTGTGTTAGACTTCTTTGGGCTATATCTCTTGCAATAGTATCATTGGAACAAACAGCATGTGACTACAGTGACTTTGGGGGCAGAGGTCCAAAATGTTTTCTATAATGACTGGACCAATTCACAATTAATTCAACAATGTATCCACATGTCTGTCCTCTGCAGACACTGCAACAATCTCCATCTTCATCTGATGATGTCTATGCTAATCTAATAGATGTGAGATAGAAATTTCATGTGAAATCTCTTTAAATCGGAATTTCTATGAACTTCTACAAATTCTGTGCTACAAGGCAGCTTTTTTTTTGGAGGGGGAAGGCAGGGCAATTAGGATAAAGTGACTTGCTCAAGGTCACACAGCTAGTGAGTATGTCAAGTGTCTTAGGTAAGATTTGAACTCAGGTCCTCCTGACTCAAGGGTCAGTGTTCTAGTCACTGCACCACCTAGTTGCCCTGTAATTTTTTTAAAATTTTTTTACAAGGCAGCTTCTACTCAATGGCAGTTCAGCTGGCTCTTTAGAAGGCTAGGCCTATCAGCGCTGGGTAACAGCGAGGTGAACAATAGTCAGGAATTCCTACAGTAATCATGTATATTTATTAAGGTGCCCCCCATTCATGAAGTTCTTTCCTTCTTGAGCAGCACTCAAGTGAATAATAGCTATTTCATTTTTCATGGTCTTGCTCAATCTAATTAAATTATTCAAGTAATTTTAGCAAAGATACCAGTATCTGCTCTCCTTTCCATCCAACAAGGAGCTTCATAGAACTAGCTGGAGGTCCTCTTGCTAAACTGATTGAGATGTTCAAGGAAATATACCCCATTCCTTTAATCCAGACTTCATTGGATATCAATAGTTTGCAAAGTTGTAAAATGCAGGTTGTTGTGATTATGTTCCATGGCATCATACCTTGAAAGCATACATTTGCTCAGAACTCTCAGCAGTCCCTTCCTTTCACCCCCAAATATAGCTATACCTGGTGGAAAACTCAGTATATGGAACCTACAATCAAAACAACATGTACCAGTAAGCAAAGAGATAACAGACCAGACATACAGAATAATGGGAAAAAGGGAATGGGCATAAAGCAGGGGTTCTTAACCTTTCCTGTGTTGTGTCGTGGAGCTCTTTGGCAGGCTCATGAGGTCTATGAAGCCCTTTTCAGGATAAAATAAAATACATGGGCCATAATGGAAGCCAATTATATTGAAAAACAACTATCAAAATATGTATTTTTTAAAGTTCTTGGACACCAGGGTAAAAACCCCTGGTGTAAAGAGAGGGGAAAGAGAGTGGGCAAAGGATTAAAAGAGGGAGAGAGAATGGCAGGAAGGAAAGACAAGGATGGGGAAAGGTGGGAGGGAAAGAGAAGAAGAATACAGGAAAGAAAGAGAGAGAGAAGGTAGGGAGGGGTGAATAGGGAGAGGTAGAGAGAAAAAGAGAAAGGAGGATACCGTACAGTGTGAAACCTTCTACTTGAAGTCAGAAAACCCATATTCTAAACCTGACTCTGCTCTTTGCTGTGTGACCTTAGGCAAGTCACCTCTCCATGGGCCTCAGCTCTGTCTTCTGTAAAATGAGAGTTTTTGTCAAGATGTTTTCTAAGGTTTCTTCTGGGTCAGACATCCAATGACGAAGAAAGCAAAAGGATCCAGGAAAATGACAAAGGTTTCAAAATGTTTTCTTCCCTGGAAAAATAGAAGCCAAAACAAGGACTAGAATGAAAGAAAGAATGAATGAGTGAATGAACAATAAATGAAAAAGGATTTATTGAGCCTTTACTAGGTGCAAAGCACTGTGCTAAGTGCTAGGAATACAAACAGAAAGGCAGAAAAGGTTCCTGCTCTCAAGGAGCTCTGATTCTCATGGTCAAGACAACACATCTAAGAAGGAGAAAATGCCAGAAACATTTTCTATAAATATCTTCTTTTTGCCTCAAAAGGAAGGAACATTGACTGCAACCTGCTATGCCTGCTGGACTGAGGCAGAATCACATGTAAATGGGTAAGCTTTTAAACAGCAAAAAATAATCGTCAAAAAATATCATAGGTGTCAGTGTCGAAGTGAGTTACAGTCTTGAACCATGTTCTGTGTTGACAACACCTTATTTCCCAGCTCAGTGAATCCTCACCTGCTAATGATATCAACAAGGTCCTGACCCAGCAACCTCCAGGCCTGCCCTGGAAAATATCTGGAGCAAATCATTAAGAGATCAGGTTCCCAGCCCCTAGAGGATAAGTAGGTGCTAAGTATCAGCCAAACTGGATTTGTCAAAAACAAATCAGGCCAGGTCGCTGGCTGCTGCAGACTCCTTTGTCCAATATTCCTAGTTACAAAACCTGGGGAACATTCCCAGTGCATTTAGACCTAAAAGAGAATGTAACAAGCATTAAGTTCAACCCCTTCATCTTACAGAAGAAGCAAAGGAAGTCCCAAGATGTGAAGTTATTGGTCTAAGGTCACATCCTGGGCCAGGTCCATAGTGTTTGGAGCCAATGGCCCAGCCTAGTAGGGTCTGTCAAGCTTTTATTAGAGAGAATATCAACCAGTTTTCAGTTCTGGGCAGAAGCTTTTTATAAACATCTTGGGCATAAGGAGGGACATAACTGTTAGCTTCAAGTACTTGAAGGATCATCATATAGCATAGGATTAGATTTATTCTGCTTAGTCCTTAAAAAACAAAACCAGCTATAATGGGTAGAGATCACAAGGAGGCAGAATCCAAGGCAATGAGCAGAGGTACTTTCCTTAATTCTTTTGAATTTTCACATTAATTTTTATTTTTTATTGATAAACATTTTTCAATATATCATACCTACCCTAGCAGACTCATAAGTCAATTTCATATATTACATAATCCCTGAAAGCAATTAAGCAATATAGCAAAAAAGAATGACTTGTAACTCACTGATCGTGCATGGACCTAACCCTTAATAGTGAATCCATTTGTTAAAAGAAAATAAAGGCATGTGCCTGAAGTTAGAAATAAGTTAATACTAATATCATCTTTGGTTTTTTTTTAATCTAAACTTGGATGTTGTTTAAGGTTGTCTTCATTTATATGATTGTAATCATTGTGTGCACAGGGCTTTGCATATCTTAAGCACTTAAGTAAATGTTTCCTTCCTTCCTTCCTTCTTTCCTTCCTTCCTCCCTCCCTTCCTTCCTTCCTTCCTCCCTCCCTTCCTTCCTTCTTTCCTTCCTTCCTCCTTCCCTTCCTTCCTCCCTCCCTCCCTTCCTTCCTTCCTTCCTTCTTCC